>NC_082698.1:8694192-8889192 GCF_949987515.2 Delphinus delphis | reverse complement strand
GAAATGAGGGGCCGGGGCCCTGAAAATGCAGAGAGCCTCCTGGCTGCTGGCTGTCGCGAGGATGGCCATATTATTTGTCTCCAGGTTCCATGAATTTCTCTGCGTCCTAATAAAACTCTCTTTACTTCAACTCGTCTGGATGAGCTTTACTTCTAGCAAT
This sequence comes from Delphinus delphis, assembly GCF_949987515.2. Lineage (NCBI taxonomy): Eukaryota > Metazoa > Chordata > Mammalia > Artiodactyla > Delphinidae > Delphinus > Delphinus delphis. The sequence continues at coordinate 8,889,032 of NC_082698.1, read as the reverse complement.
AGAAACATCCCTAAGAGGGTTCTGTTTTGCTGCGTACAGTGTTCAAGATGTCAGGTGAGAGATCGCGGAGGTGAGGGAAGGGGGCATGGCAACAAGCGAGAAAGAATGGACGTTTCCTATTCATTCTCCTGGGTTTTGAACTGCGATACCTAAAGGAGAGACAGCATATTCTTAAGGCGGAACCTATTCTCCTCCAGAGAACAGCAGGAGGTCTCCTGGGGCAAGTCATCTTTAAAATGGATGCGAGAAAAACGGTGCAGTCAGCAAAGTTTGCCTGCCCCACTCAGAATTTTTACCTCTGTCCTTTGGGACCTACTTTTTGATCCCTTCCTCTCCCACCTAGGATAGTGGTTGAATAGTCTCTCAAAATTCACATCCACTGGAACCTCAGAATGGGACCTTATTTGCAAATAGCGCCTTTGCAGGTGCGCTCGGTTAAGATGAGGTCATACTGGATGAGGGTGGGCCCTAAATCCAATGACTCGTGTTGTTAGGAAGAGGAGAGGACATGTAGACACGTAGGAAAGAAGGCCATGTGACCGTGGAGTCAGATTGGAGAGATGCAACTGTAAGCCAGGGAATGAAGGGTTGCTGGCAGCCACCAGGAGCCGGGAAAGAGGCAAGGAACAGATTCTCCCCTGGAGCCTCCAGAAGGAGCAGACCCTGCCGACGCCTTGACTCCAGACTTCTGACCTTGTGAACTGGGAGAGAATAAATTGTTTTAACCACCCCAGTTTGTGGGAATTCGTTATGGCAGCTGTGGGAAACTAATACAATTGGGAAAAGGGCTGAGGCCCTCCCTGGAATGTTGGCATTTTTAGGTGACAGTAGAGAAAATGGCCAAGTTTCACACTGAAGTAGGAATTGCTGATGTTGACTCTTCGTTTTGGGAAATAGTTTGGGAAAAGGATTTTGGAGTAAGTGTAATCAAAATACAAACAAGTGAGCCTGCCTGTTCTATTTACGTTATTTACACTTTTGACAGAAAGAAACCTGTTTGGTGAGCACCCACTTCTGCAGGCAAAGTAACAGGAGTTTTCACATTTCACTTAATTCTCACAACTGCCCTGGGAGGTAGGAATTATTGTGCCCATTTTACTGTTCAGGAAATGGGGGCTCAGAGAACGTGAACAATTGACTAAAGGGCACAGAGCTGAGAAGGGGCAGACCTAGGATTCTAATTCCAGACCTCCTCCAAAGCCCAAACCACTTCCAACAAGTCATTTTGTCCCTATGAAAAATCATTTCTTTTCAGTTAGGGAGAAAGTGGCATATTCAGAGTGTAAGGCTGGAGTCCCAATGCTAAGGGCATTGCCACTCTGGAGGAGTAGGAAATCTGACCCGCTGTCAAAAGTCGTGGAGTCCTGGGAGAGGGGGATGGTAGCTCCTCTCAGGGAGGGGGTAGCTGGCAATGCAGCCCCTGGAGGAGGGCCTTGGGGGGGTGGGGGAGGCATGGAAATGATACCCTTCCTCCCTTGCCCATCTCTTTCCTCATGCCACGCTCTTCCATATAGCTAATTTGATCCTTATAACTTCCTCAAGTGATGTGATTAGCCCCACTGAACAAGTTGATGGGGAAACAGAGAGGTTGAGGGCTTTGTCCAAGGTTGCACAGCTAAGGACCTCAGCACAGGCCTCCTTCTCATGGGGTAAGGTATGCCACTGCAGGAGGGAAAGTCAAATGGTTCCTGTTTGCGAACCATCCTCTCTACTTCAACAGATGTCTGAGGATGAGAATAAATCAGTGAACAAGAGAAAATTCTGTTGTGTGGTGGCCATTGTTTTTGGCTGCTCAGACTGTGTCCTCCTGGGGTCCCCTCCCCTCTGTCTACTGCCACGGGTATGTGGCTGACCAGTTAGAAGACCTTATCTACTTGGCCACTATGATTGGTTCAGGAATGGCCACATGATCCAGGCCAGGCCAATCACAAGTCTTTAATTTTCGGTTGGAACTGGGGAGGGATGGGGATTGGCTCTTGCCAACCTGGACAGAAAAGCAGATCCCAGAGCAAGGACCACATGGGGAGAGGGCGGGGTGGGTGGTGGAGACCTTTATCCTGGACTCCTCTGTGCCCTAGGCCACCCCCATCTGCAATTATCTTTTCTCTAGAGGAGGTTTGACTTTCTGAAAGAAGTGCAACTCACAGGCATTCTCCACAGAATTGGACTGCATACTCCCCTGAGACAGGCTGACAGACCCCAAAATGAGTCATGGCCCCAGCAAAGGAGTTTATTTCTCACTTATGTAAATAGAAATAGTTTGAGGCCGTACAGGTTGGTGGCCAATAGTTATGGCTTTGTTTCCCTGCCATCATTGGGGCAGAGGGCAGAGGCCCTCTCAACTTCATTATTTGACTTATGAAGTCACCCTGGGCGTGAACATCGGCCAACAGATAGAGAACACTGAAGATCAAGTGTGTGTGGGGGGGGAGGGTCTTCATGGGCAAGGCCTGGGATTCACAGATATCAAGGGGTAACATGGCCCCAGATGTCTGCAAAGGAGTCTGGGAAACGTAGTTCAGCTAATGCCCAGGAAAAGAAGAATCAGATTTTGGTGAGCAGCTCTCAGCTTCTGCCATGAAGATGTTCACTTCATGAAGATGAAGTGAACATCTTCAAATCTTGTTACCCCGCTTCGCTGCATACTCCCCGCCTGGACACTCCATTCTTCATTAGCACTGGTCCTTTGGAGCCAGTCTCAGGGTCCGTAGAGGAGAGAGAGCCCTGTGGTGGACCCTCTTCGGAGCACTATCTAGTGCAGAGGGAGGGAGGGCCTGGCACACAGAGGCCCCCTGCGAAGACTTGACATCTGAGGCATGTGCTACAGGTCCTCCTCTGCTGCCCCCACGCCTCCCGAGAGTGTTTCTGTTAGAACCAGGGCAGCACTGGCCTCTCCACTCTTTCCCCTGCAGAGCCTGGACTGTCTGAGACAACAGCGGGCTGATGGGAGCCCCCGAGTCACCAGCACACAGTGGGGGTTTTTCTTGCGCTCCTTGGTTCAGCATCTAAAGTGCCAAGGCTGAGCCTCCGGGCACTAGGATGCCCAGTCATCTACAATAGCTTCCTGGAGCCCCTTGGAGAGTGTCCAGTCACAGCCTGCCTCCCTCGGCGTGCTTTGGGGGCCTCTGCCTTTGCGGATGATCTACTTTACGTGCAGAATCTGCTGTCCCTTCTCTGCCTTGGGGACTCCTCTTCCCGCCAGGCCCTTTCTAGCCATTAGCAGAGACCGGTCTCCAGGAGGCCTGTCGTTTGACGGCTCGCCCTAGCACGAGCCCCAGAACCCCACCACCAACACCACGACAAATAGATGTTAACACCCGAAGCTGAAACCAGAGGAATCCTCGCTAGCTGGAACCCCGGGTGGGGGAGTTCTCGTGGCTTCTCTCCCAGCCTGGCAGTACTCTCCTCTTCATCATACTCTGGCTTGGTTAAATGTCCGCAACGTTAATTATTACAATGTATTAAATCTGGAGAAATAAAGCCTCACTGCACCCCCTTTGCTGCCACTCCACTCCCCCACAGAAAGGGAGTATCTTATTTTGCTAACTGCTTCAAAACAGAAAACTCCAACAGAAAAAATTGTCCCCGTGGCTCGTATTTCTCATCATTTGGTCATTAAACAGTGATGGCTATAAACCTATAAAGAACCTAAACTGAACCTTTTAACAATCCGTGAGCAGGACTATCATTTCTTTAATAGAACCTGCTGACCGTGCCCCGCTCAGACACCATTTGTCACTTTCAGCACTCAATAATCAATAAGTTGGCTTGAAAATGAGTAACAGTCACAATATATTATCTTTCAGACTGGCCTTATACTAACCATACAATGGGACCAAAGCAAGAGGGAAACTTACGTAAATGTTAACAGGTGCGGAGCATGAATTAGACTGGTGCCCGTGTCTCCCTCACTAATTTGCTTTGAGTTCTGTTGAGCTGGGCCTTTGCTACAGCTCACTGCTGAGGTCAGGCAGCGGCGTGGTGGTCAGCGCGGCGTGCGGGGGCCAGATGTGACAGAGTCTCTCACAGCCTCTATCACACAGGTGCAGACATACTGAGGTTCATGCCAGGACCCTGCGTCATAGCTTCAGATAGAAAAGGCCCAACTGGCCACACACCAAATGCCAGAGATGGAAGGCAGTTTGCTTAGATCCAAGAGAGGGTCACAGCCCAGATCCAGCTTCACGGATTTGTGTTCTGTGGGAGAGAAATGCCACAAAGAACCCAGGCCACCAGGTGGCCTTGAAGGATAGTGGGTTCCAGAAGCAACAAAGCAGCAGACGGATCTCAGTGATCTTCCTGGATGAGGTGACCCTTGGCCGTCCCTCTATAGCTCACCTTGTGTTTGTCGGCCGCATCTGGTACTTCCGTAGCGGTGGAGAGCCCCCAGGTCCCTGCTTCATTTGTTCATTCATTCACGTATTCATTCAACAAAATGGCACTGAGAGCCTACTTAAGCGCCGGGCACTGTTCTAGGTGCCAGGGGTACAGCAGTGGAGCAAACACAAAAATCCCTACCTCCTGGAGCTTACCTGCTCGTCAGGGCGATAAAACAGACACTATGTGAATCCGCAATATGTCAGGAAGGTGGTCAGTGCTAGAGAGAACCATAAAGCAGGGTGACGGGACAGGTTCAAGTTCAGACCAGATCTCTGCTGGTTCCCAGGTGCCCCATCCAGCCTCAGATCTACCTTTGGCTACCCGCTTTCCCTGGGAACCAATCTCCCTTGGGGTCCTAATGACACCCTATTCGGGTCAAGGCCAGGCTGCCAGACACCACTCTGTGTGAGGACCACGCCCCATCCCCCCACCGTGAGGCAGGAAGCTCTGTCCCCACTTCGTAGCCAGGAGCCCAAGGCTCGGAGGCAGCAAGTCACTGGTAAGTAGGGTGACCAAGTGTCCCCGTCACCTTGAGACTTTCAGTGCTGAAACCAGGGCAGTCCCGAGCAAATCGGGATGGCTGGTCAGGCGAGTGTCAGAGCTGGATCTCAGACTCACGCGGGGTTGAGGCTCCCCACTGCCCCTCTGAGGAGGCCTGTCCTAGCTAAAGCTGGTGCACTCTTGGTACACCCTCAAAGCAATCTGAGGCAGCAGCTGTCACTCAAAGTTCTAGTATGACTAGGCTGGCAAAGACAAACTTAGATGATTTGGTCTTATTCTCACCGAGTCTGGAATCAAACACACCTAGGATCCGATCCCAGCACAGTCACTCAATAGCAGGGTAACCTTAGTCAAATTGCTTAACCTCTCTGAGCCTCAGTTTCCTCATCTGAAAATGAAAGTAAATATGCATATTTCAGCAGTGCCTTTATGAAGCTTTGGCCTCATGCGTACGATACAGCCCACGGTAGGTATTCCGTTGGTGGTGGTGGTATTAATACAGAGTATTTTACCCCAGGAGCTAATGGGAAGAGCTCCTTCTGCCCCTAGGGGCGGTGCGGAGGTAGGACCCAGCGCTGCCACATTTATTATGAATCAGCTGGCTACGTGGAGCCTAAAATACTCTCCGTGGGTAACGTCTCTGTGACTGATATTAAAAATGACTGATTTAAGAGAAAGTGCTTCACCCCTGTTGCAAAGTAAGAAGGTAGGGCTGGACGAGTCTCAGCCTTAAATGCTGCCAGTATTTCATCTTTGGGTAGTCATAAAGCTAAAGGTTAATAGGCTGTACAAATGACAGAGTTTAAAGGGAAAAGTGGGGAGGGGGTGAGGCGCTCTCTGGCGGCCAAGGGCGAGTTGGAGACAGGTGTGGGCTCACCTACAGGGAGGAAATATGGGGGCGGGAGTGGCTGAGGAGGTCTCGGCCTCTGGGCCCCTTCTCCTGTCCATTCCCATAGGGAAATTCCTTATCCCAAGAGCTCTTTTCCCAAAGTGGGATTTCTTTCCTGGATGCGTGGCCTTAGGGAGGATGCGTGGCCTTCGGGATGCGTGGCCTTAGGGAGACTGAGGCTGCGAAGGGTTGTGAAAGTCAACGCTGAATTCAGAGTGCTGAGAAAGAGGCCCTGGGTGGGCTAGGGAGAAGGCAGGGGCTTCAGACAGAAGGGCACTGAGCCCCATTTTCCCGCAGGTGGACCTGTACTCAGAGCCGTGGTTCTCAATTTTGGCAGCGGGATCACTGGGGAGCTTGTGGTTCAAATGCAGATGCCTAGGCTCCAGCTCAGATGTGCGGGGGTGCCCGGGAATCTGTATTTTAACAAATTCCTACCCACCTCCAAAAGTGACTCTCAGGTGATCTCCAGGTACACTTCGAGAAACCCTCGATCCGTGAGTGCATTAGAGTCAAGTTCTTGATAGAGATTCCTGGAACTGGTGATGACAGGACTTTGGGGATTATCAAGCCACAGGCTGCACCCAGATCAACCTGGCACCTGTTGAAATTCAGGCCTCGGGGGTTTCATCTGCCAAACATAGTGTTGATGCTGCTAATGAGTGGCCAGGGGTGGGGACCACTACCTCCCACCATAATGTGGCCAACGGGGAAGTGGAGGTGCAGCCCATGAGTGACCTGCCCAAGGTCAACCACAAACAGCGGAGCTGGCCCGCACACCACAGGCCTCTTCTTCCCATCGGCAGGGTCCCGGGCTTGCTTCACCAATCACGACCACAGAGCCTTGGTCTCATGGCTTCCTTCTTTCTACATGCATGGGGCCAGCTCTGTGCTGGGCTCCATCTGGGGACCAAAAAGCAAACGGTACGAGTGGAAATGTGCTGGCTGCAGGTGAACATATAGGACCCCATAGAATTCCGAGTTTACTCCCAAGCTGAGGTTTTGGACCCGGCAGGAAACGAGCTGCCTGCAAACACGCACTGATTGAGGGAGGGAAAAAATGTTAAATGCAATTCAGCAGAATCCATCTGTGCGTGTCCCCTCTGACAGAAGACTTTTTAACTGAGTTTCTTTAAATGCACCAAAAAGATCTTCTCTCTGTAAGGAATTTAACAGATTACAAAACACACTGATGGCTGTAGCTCCTTGGACCCTCACAAAAACGGCATAAGGTGCTAGTCACAGCTCCACCTTAGAATAAAGAATCTGAGGCCCAGAAAGGCCAAGAGACTTGTCCAAGGTAACCTTGTGGGCAGAATCATGGCTCCCCAAGATGTGCATACGCTGATCCCCCAAACCTGGGAATCTTTACCTTCACGGCAAGAGGGACTTTGCAGACGTGATGAAATTAAGGATTTTGAGCTGGAGACAGGGTCCTGCGTCATCCTTGTGATGACACGTGTCCCTATAGGAGAAAGAGGGAGACAGGAGAGGCAGAGTGGCAGAGAAGGACGCATGCCTTCTTTGCTGGCTTTGAAGATGGAGGAAGGAACGGTGAGGCGAGGCTATGAGCAGCTTCTAGGAGCTGGAAAAGGCCTGCAAACAGGCTCCCCTCAGAGCGTCCAGAAGAAATCCAGCCCCGAAGACACCTTGATTTTATCCTGATGAGACTCACTTTGGACTTCTGAACCGCAGAGCTGTGAGATAATAAAGTTGTGTTGTTTTAAGCCACTAAATTGTGGTGCTTTGTAAGAGCAGCCATAACAAACGAATGCAATCACACAGAAAGAAAAGAGCGGAATCGAGCCCAAAGTCCCCGGCTCAGTCCAGGACCCCGCACTGCAGAGGCCAGTTGGGAGGTACAGACACAGGTGAAAGGAAATACTGGGATCTCAGCTACTTTTTCCCTTTGGGAGCAGTGATTACAACAGCGAGATGGTAGATGATTCAAACTCCAGCTGAAGCCCTGAGCAGGGGGTTGTTACGTCCCCTCCCTTCCGGTCCTCAGCCCTGGCCTGAGCTTCCTGCCCCACAAGCCAGCCTCCACCTGCCCCCCGCCTACAAAACGAGGCTCCACCCTGCCCAGACCCCAGAGATGTTGGTTCTGTCCTTCTTCTCCAAGGCCGGCCTGATGGGGATCCGCGCCGTGCGAGCGCCCAGGTCCTGTCTGTTTAGGCCGAGGCAGTGAATGCCCTTGGGCCCTTTCAGGGTCTGGGGTCTTGGCCGAGCCCCTGGCCAGGCCTCAGCCTCCTGCCTGCCCTGTCTTGGGAAGGAATTTCTGGCGATCAATCTTGCCATGGTCTCCATGAATTTTAAATAATAGCGGCTTTGTCGCTCACTCCCTGGGTGCGTCAGACTGCAGCTTTTACAAGATCATATTTCTTCACATTTTCATACAATTATTTTAAATGGACAAGATAATGTTGAAATTCTTATTTAAAATGTATGCAGGTAGAGAATGAGCCTTCCTGCTTTTTATATTTAACACCAGATGGAGCAATAGAAGGGAATTTTAACAACAGAATTGAAGTGGAAGTGTCTTAGGCGTTCATGATGGACTATGGTTTTAAGCAGCTGGTTTTCTTTGATGAATAAATAATTGCACCCAAAATAGAGAGTTTGGCCGTTATTAATCTCCTTTTAGACTGTGCACATTTTATTGATTCTTAAGTACAAGAATCTTGCAATTTTCACCAAAGAGCGACTTTCTTAATTAAAATGTAAGTTAAAGAAAAATAAGTTTCAGCAGCCTTGCCAGAGGCGGGGGGCAGAGGTCCTGATTCCTTCTAGAAAGAATCCTTTCCAGACTAATGACCTCAGAGATACTTCATGCAGCTAGCCCATCTCCAGAGGAGCTGATGAGACTAGCAGAGGCCCAGCCAAAATGAGGCAGCAAGACAGCACGGCCCAGGGAGCCTGGGTGCCCAGCACCTCCTATTTGGTTTCTGTCTCTGTGACCCCGGAGAGATGTTGGCCCTCCCTAATTCTCTAGTCCCCCCTCTTGTGTGGGCATCTCTTGCACAAACGTTGAGGCAATTATGTTTTATTTTCTGAAATACTTACTAGGATTTTATAAATAGAGGACATTATAAAGAAAATTCAATGGTCTTATTGAATAGATAATACATATTGAGCTCTTTAAAATAAAGGGGGTAGGTATACTCAGAAAGTTCAGGAAGAAGAGAGAAGTAGCTAATACTCATAGGGCTCTCATGTGGTTCTCAGCATACAAAAATTGTGCCAGGCAGACACGGCCATTATCCCTGCTTGTGGATGAGGAAATGGACACTCAGGGAACGTGAGCATTGAGGCCAAGGTTCCCCGGGCACGAAGGGGCAGCACCGAGTTTTGAAGACAACAGCCCATCTCTAGCGCCCTTTAATGTAACGTTATGTTCTACCGCCTCTTACGTGAAAAGGTATTAAAAAGAAAGCGAAAGCTACCGCTCCCCCAGCCCCTCCCACAAAAGGAATCACTGTCAACAGTTTCTAGTAATTTCTTCCAGAAAAAAATTAAACGTTTGCAATTGCACCATATTCTGCTTAAAAATGTCGGAAATGTGAAACCGCAGGCACATTTTCTCATTGGTAAAATGGTGGGTTGGTGTGAACCGCACCGTCCCCCCAGCTTCCGGGGGCAGCTCCCCTCCTGTCTGTTTCATCTGCCGTGGGTCTGTGTTTGCCTGTATGAGGTGGAGCCTCATGGCTGAAGGAAGCAGCACGGTGATAATGTGCGAGGGCCCTTCCAGCTCCAAAGCTCACCTTCCAAGAACATATGCCACCCCAATACAGACAGGTCCCTAGCCTGCCCCTGGAGGAGATGGGGGTGTCCTGTGGTCACTGGGGTGGGGGGTGGGAGGGAGGGCTGCAGACAGAGGCTGGATTTGGATTGTGCCTCCGAATTAGTGGGAGAGCCAGCAGCCCTTCCACGCAGAGGAGCGAAGGCAGAAGTCCAAAATGAGTGTGGTGTCAAGTGACAAAATCACTTTGGAAAGTTCTTTATTTTTTTTTCTTTTAAAAACTACTTTTATTTTATTATTTTTAACATCTTTATTGGAGTATGATTGCTTTACAATGTTGTGTTAGTTTCTGCTGTATAACAGAGTGAATCAGCTATGTGCATACACATGTCCCCATATCCCCTCCCTCTTGCGACTCCCTCCCACCCTCCCTATCCCACCCCTCACGGTGGTCGCAAAGCACGGAGCTGATCTCCCCGTGCAATGCAGCGGCTTCCCACTAGCTATCTATTTTACATTTGGTAGTGTATACATGTCCATGCCACTCTCTCACTTCATCCCAGCTAACCCTTCCCCCTCCCCATGTCCTCAAGTCCATTCTTTACCTCTGTGTCTTTACTCCTGTCCTGCCCCTAGGTTGGAAGGTTCTTTAAATCAGCCTTAAGTGTAGTATCCATGCCATGGTTATCTGCCACTCGGGAGACTGACATGTCATCTCCCAGCAAGCCCAGCTTGGGCACAAGGGTCTTCCTGGGGTTTGGGGCAGAGCGCCATCATGAAACAGTAGGTTGGCATTGGGGGGGCTGGGGTATAAAGAAGACAAAACTTGAAATCCTAGAGTCACACTCGACTTTGCTCAGATTCTCACTTGGAGAGGGGCACAGCAACAAGGCTTTGGAAGCAAGAACAGGGTCAGGTCTTGGATCCCACACTCCGCCCGGGCACGAGCTCCAGCAGAATCTATCTCTCTCACTCTCCAGGTATTGGGGGAATATACTTAGGTTGCATATATATACGTGATGCAATTCACAGGTCCATTGAGAAGCCAGTCAGCCCTCCTCGGGGTCATCTACCCGGAACAATTCAACTATTAAAAATTCTTACAGGTCCTGGATTTACCCTTACAATAAATGGTGACAATTCTTTGGTTTTCCAAATGTCAAATTTATTTCACCTAACTTATTTCCTATACTGAAAGCCAATGAAAAAAGGGGCACATATTCCAAATTTTACTTGACATATTACCACCTAGAAAGGGTCAGGGGGTTTTCTTAGTTCTATAGGCATTTCTACTTAAGGTGCTGTCTCCAATGTCTGAGATTTACAACTAATTCTGATAAACTTCCAGTGGAATCAGGATGGTTATGGCTGTTTTTCTTTGATGGAGAATCAAACATGTGACTTGAGTGAATATTTGCCTTTTATTACCCATCCCTGTCTGTAAAATATCTGGTTTATGTGCCAAGAAAAGTATAAACATATGGCACAGTATTGGTTTTTCAGTAACTTTGGTTTAAGCCAGAGGGGGAAAAAAATCCCATCCTGACACTATTTATGAAACAATTAATGTTGTCAACAGCCTTCCCACCTGCTGAGTTACGCACAGCCATCTAGACTATGATGACTCCAAGAAGTGTCAACAATTCTAATATGAACTGTTGAAGCAAATCCATTTGAAAGGACTTATTTCTACAACTTATAAAATGTGATGATAGATTGCTCTCCAACTGTAGGGTACAAAAGATGCCTTATTCTCCAGTAAAAGCCCTCATCATAAAGCTAATGTCAAGATTACAAGCAACCATGATGTGCCAGGCATTTCCACGAATAGTATCTCACTGAATCCTAACAACTAGGTGAGGTGGATATTATTACTGTTAGCCACGTTATAGCTGAAGAAGCTAATTCTCATTGAGGTAAAGTACCTTGTTCAAGGTCACATTTAGAGGCTGAACGTGGATTTTTGTCTTAGTCAGGTTGGGCTGCTATGACAAAAGCCCATGCACTGAGTGGCTGAAACAACAGAAATCGATTTCTCACGGTTCTGAAGGCTTGAAGTCCCAGATCAAGGTGAGGGCATGGTCGGGCTCCGGTGAGAGCCCCCTTCCTGGCTTGTAGACAGCTGCCTTCTCAGCCATGTCTCCACATGGGGGAGAAGGAGAGAGAGAGAGAGAGAGAGAGAGAGGAAGAGGGTTCTGGTCTCCTCCTCTCCATACAAGGGCACTAATCCCATCACTGGGATGGGATTTGACCTTACCCAAACCTAATTATCTCCCAAAGGCCCCACCCCTTAATACCATCACATTGAAGTTTAGGGCTTCAACATACGGATTTAACGGGGAACACAAACATTCAGTCCATGGCAGATTTCAAACCTGATCTTTGGGATCTAAGGGACTATGCGTCTCACAGCAGGTCACCCTGAGGGGCATACGCTGAACCTCATCTAAATAAATCAGGTATTTCAAAATTACCTTGTTTAAAAATCAGAGTTTCAAAACCAGTTTTAAAAAAGGCAAAATACCATATGGAACACTTCTGAAAACTGTTTGGCACCTTCCATATAAACTTAAACATGATCCTACCCTGTGGACCCAGCAGCTCCACTCCTGAGCACTTACTCAAGATAAATGAACACATATGTCCACACAGACTTACACAAAAATATTCATAGCAGCCCTAACCTGGGAGCAACCCAAATATGAATCAACAGGTGAATAGATAAAGAGTGGTGTACTAGTCGGCAAGAAAAACAAATGAGCTACTGATACCAGCAACAATTTGAATCAACGTCCAAAACATTCTGCTGAGCCAAAGAAGCCAGACACAAAAGAATAGATAATGCATGAGTCCATTTATATGAAATCCTAGAACGGGCAAAGTAATCCATAGTGACAGAAAGAAGGTCAGTGGTGGCCTGAGGCTGGGGCTGGGAGGGCAACTGCAGAGAAGCAGCAGGGAACTCTCTGGGCAAATGGAAACGCTCTCTCTTGACATGGTGGGGCTTACACGGGTGTATGCATTTGACAAAAGTTATCGAACTGTACACTTTAAATTGCTACATTTTGATGGTATGCAAATTGTACCTCAATAATGTTGACTTTTCAAAAGGCAAGATAGAATGGTACATTGAAGAGAACGTAGTTCTCCAGGTGAGAGGACCTGACTTCATTAGCCCTGGAATTTCATGGCATCCGAATGTGTTGCTTCATCCCTCCGTGCCCCAGCTTTCCATCCATCAAACAGAGACGAAGATGCTAAGGCTGTGCTGGGGAGGATTGGGCTGCACAGAAAGAGACCTTAAGCAGATTTCCTGAGATGCTTACAACACTTCTGCTTACACCCGTTTGGCTAAAATCTGATTGCATGGACACTCCTGGCTGCAAGGCAGCAAAGTGCCCTCTAAAAACTGGGGTCTCTTACCAGGAGGAGGGGAGAAGATGCTGGGAGACGCGTCCAGTAGCCTCCGCCCCAAATACAATCTGAGGATCTTCCTGAACAACCTGAGACATCCAAAGGATGCCTCTGCAAAGACATCCACGCAAGCTGTTCTGTGGAGCTCAGAGCACATGGTTACCAATATTGGTTACTGATGAGATCTTTATTGATCAGTATTGTTGATTATTCCTCCTTCTGAATGGAATGTTTTCTCTGCAAAAGCTGTCACTTTAGATTTCCACTAAATAGTACTACTGCTTTTGTATAAAACTTGCATTACTCTCCCAGGAGTCAGAGTTCCTGGGAGGTCCATCAGTTGGTCAAGTCTAGGTCTCATGTTTAATAATTATTAAAATAATAATAAATAGGGAATCCCCCAGTGGTCCAGTGGTTAGCACTCGGCACTTTCACTGCTGGTGCCCAGGTTCAATCCCTAGTCGGGAAACTAAGATCCTGCGGCCAAAAACAACAACAATAATAATAATAAATATTATAATAATGATCATAGCACACATTAATGAGCCCATATTGTGTTCCAGGCTTTGTGCCAAGGTCTTCATACTCATTTTCTCAGTTAATCTTCTCCACACCACCTCAAGGTTGTGTAGTGGACGTTTGCTGTGTCTTGGCCGCAGAGCGTGGGAACACCAGCCTCATACAGGGAACTTGCACCGTTGCACAGATCTTGGAGGTGGAGACAGAGGCTCACTTCTGTTCAGAAGCTACCGAGGTGGGGCAAACCTATCTCCCCACCTCTGGCAGCAGGAACATGGCTTGTGACCTGGGCTTGACCAATCTGATGCTCTTGCCAGGACTGTGCATCTTGGGAGGAAGGACAGTTACCTGGCTGTTCCCAGCAGAGGCTGGTGGCCATGCTGTTGAGGTCCTATGCTGGTCGCTTCGGCAGCAGCCACTCCAACTAGCAAGTTCTGGCGGGACTTTGTGTCTGCCACGTCTAGATTCCCTTGGCTGCCACTTTTTCTGAGTCGGGTCTCCAGCCTTCCCAACTCTTCTTGAATAGGCCCATGTCCTTGCAAAGCATTTCTTTCTGCCAAATCCCACCGCCACGTCTGTTGGGGCCCAGCCTGAGCCCCAACAGCGCTTGGGGGTGCTGGCTGTCCCCTCTGTGATGAGACACAAGACTGGCCTCCCTCCCCGTGCCTGAGCCCAGGGTCTCTCAAATTCTCTGTGAAAACAGCTGCCTCACTTTCTGTTCCCAGTCTCTCTCCTTATCAGGGCCCCAAATCAGTCACCAGACAAATGTCTCTTCTCTCATCATTCTTTCAGGGTAAGTAAAACAGAATTCTTGCTCATCCTTCTGCCAAAAAACAAAACAAACAAAAACCCCCCAAAATTCCAACTCCAGCTACATAAACTTAGTAAAAGAGAGACCACCGGGGTCACTCATTTTAAAATGAGCCAAATCCTAAATCGCATTGTATTTTTATCTAGGAACTACCATGCTACGAAAATAGCAAATACTCTGCACACAGACGAACCCATCTGGTTAGTCTGATCCTCAGACGACTCTGCAGGAGGTAGACTCGGGCACTGCTGGACTGAGCTGGCTGGTCTTGTCAGAGCACAGCCAGTTAACTTATTCTCAGCCATCAGCTTCACCATTCAGTGAATTTGCAATCTACTATTATTTGTTCAAATAAACTTACTTCAATTTATTTGACAGTCATTTTGTCCTTAGATTTCAAAGCAAATTGATGCTTAATAGAAACCCACACTCACTCTTCTGTGTTCATTTTGTGATTTGTTACAAATAGCATAAATACTTTATGCTCAAAATACTTTCCTTTAAATGTTTCATTTCAAATGCACTTTGCTGTCTAAAAAAAATTTTTTTTCTGATTACAAAAATTATATTTGCTTAATGTAGAGAATTTGAAAATTATGCAAAAGTACAAAGTCTAAAATAAAATTACCCTTTATCTCATCATTAAAAAAAGAACTATGAAAGTTTTATTATATTTTTAGTTTCTTTTCCTACACACACACACACACACACACACACACACACACACACACACACATGCACGCGCGCACGCGCGCGCACACAGTGCTTTTTGAAAATTGTGTCCATATTGTGCTTTGTAACATAATATTTTTGATTAAGATTATATCATAAGAACTTTTCCTTGTCGTTAAATAGACTTCAAAAACACCATTTTTTTCTTTCTTTTTGGGGGGGCGTGCTGCGCAGCTTGTGGGATCTTAGTTCCCCGACTAGGGATTGAACCCAGGCCCTCGGCAGCAAAAGCGCAGAGTCCTAACCACTGGACCTCCAGGGAATTCCCCCAAAACACCATTTTTGATGGCTTATGTGACATTCCATCACATATAGGTATGTTTGCCTGTACCCAACTTATTTAAGCATTTGCTTTTTTAGATCATATTGTATTAAAATAACAGTGAAATATATCTCTCTCTCTGTGTGTGTATGTGTGTGTGTGTGTATGTGTGTGTGTGTTTAAGCTTATAATATTTCTTTAGGGTATATTCTAAAGGGAACCTATTGGCACAAGTTCAAACTTTTTAAAAGTTCTTAATCATACTGACAAATTATTTTCTGGAAAACATATACTGATTTATGTCCCAACTGTGATATAAGAATATTTCTCTACATCTTCGCCAGCACTAAATATTCTCTTCCTCTTAGTTTTGTTAATTTCATAATAATAAAGTATTTCATTGCCGTTTTAATTTACATTTACCTGTTTGATAGAGCGTATAACCCCTAATAACCCCTAATCAGTTCATTATGTCTGAGACTTGCTGCTTACATTCTTTGCCTAGATCTCTGTACTGGTTAAATATTTTTGTAATGATGCATAAATACTTTTTACACATTAAGAATACTAACTATCATATTTACAACAAAGAATCTTTCTGATTGCTTTTTTGTGTTCATAGGCATCTTTTGGTTGCATAATGAGGCCATATATCTTTTGAAAAGGCCTAAACTTCTCATCTGATAATAAAAATAAATGCAAAATAAAATTAAAATAAATGACTTGCTATACAGACATTCCATTTACAGAATCTGTCTCTTTCATGAAGCATGTAGAGGCTTAACTGCAGGTACAGAACTAACTTCTAAACTAAAGGCAATCTTTACGAAAGGCACGTAACTCAGCTAGATGTCCACAGTGGCCTTTTTTCAGAACTTTCCCTGTGCTTCCTTGTGGTTCCAGTTTCCTTCCCCTCCACTCCTTTCTGATGGCCTTTGATCTACATAAACTCCTTCCTCCCTCACCTTTTCCCTGCATTCAGGAAAACTTTCTGCTTCTCACCTGTTAACTAACTTCTGACAGACAGGAAAGAGAGGACACTTGGTCAGGTTGACCGGGGTTCAAATCCTAGATTTGCTGCGTATCTGCTGTGTGACCTTTGGCCAGGTCTCCAAGCCTCAGTCTCTTTGCCTGTAAAGCAGGGTTACTTTGAGGGTTAGGATCAAGGTCAAGTTCAGCCTGGCGCACAGAAGCTCAGTAAGCAGCCCCTACTATGATTCTGGCTTCCTGAGCTACATGTCCATCTCTCTTCAAGATCAGGGAAGAGATGTATCAATATCGTTTCTCATTCTACTTCCCTGTTCCCCCTGCCCCATACCTATTATTAATTAGCGGGTAACTCAACAGAAGAGTTACTGGTACGATTCTTATACTATGTTATTAGAAGTGAAGTTTTCTTGTATTATTTAATAATGATACTTTTTTGCTATTTTTAAATAATGGAAAATGTGTGAACTGTGCCTCTCCTTACTGCCAGGTGCTCTATAACTGTAAATTGTAAAATAACATTTTAGTGAGTAATATTCCTTCTTCAGATCATACATCGAATATATGTCATCTTCATTGTTTAATCGACACTTTATTCCCCCTATTAAGATACAAGCAGAAATAAATTTCACTTCCTCCCCTGTAGATGCAATTTCATTTCAATCACACGTGTCAGTGGGAGCAATAAAGCATCAATTAAGCAATGAATTCCTGACAAATACATGGCCTTTGATGTGTAATTGCCCCCCTCCAATCTCATTTTCCTCAAGGCCAAGGCTTCCTGGACCATTTATGTTCCAAGTTTCACCCTCTAAAATCCAGCAGGAGCTTCTCGCCCCTCTCCCCCCAGGATGGGCATCTTGGATACAGTTCACCCAGAGGCAGCTGGGCTGGTGGGGCTCTTGTAATAGCGAATTAACGGCCTTGTTATTCAAATCAGGAAACCAGGTCTCAGGCAAGCAATAGCCTGGCATGACCCCTTCTCGGTCTCCCCCTCACCTCTGGGAATCCGAGCTGAGCTTGGAACTCAGGTCAGCTCGCTTTCCACCATACTAATTCTTGACTGTAGAGGCAGGGTGATTCCCTATGCAGAGGGAAGGAAGAAAGGAAGGAAGGGACGGAGGAAGGAAGCAAGGAAGGAAGGAGGAAACGAAGGAACTAGAAAAAGCCCGGGATGCCTGGGGTTGTATCTCAGAGAAGGGGGACTCCCTGGGAGATCCAGGGGTGGTGGGCGCCTGGCTGAGAAGACTGTGCAGACAGACACCCCTCTCTACGCCAAGTCCCCTGAGTCGGTGACATTCTGCAAACACGTTTGAGGGTCCCCTAGGTGCTGGGTTCCGTGCAGGCCCTGGAGACTGGATGACCCAGGGCAGTTCCAGCTCTCAGACATCCTGGGGACAGCCGTGGGGCCGTGCTCAGTGCCAAAAGATGAATAAACCCAGGGTGTTGAGAGCCTGGGGGAGTCAGGGAGGGAGGGACTGACACAATAACACACAGTGGGCGCTCAATAAAGAGTGTTAAACGGATTTTTAAAATTTGAAGCAGTGATTGCTTCACCACCAGAAGAGCTCTCCGACTGCCTGGTCTGGAAACCTGCCGCGGTGAAACTGCTACCTTGCCCTTGGGCTGGGTGGGCAGGCGACAGGCTGGATGGCCACTGCTGACGATCCCAAGAATGTTAAATGTTTGGGGGCCTCTGCCATGTCCTAGAACCCGATGGTGGCTCCTTTTTCAGGAAAGGCTGTCACAGGTGGACTGTGGGGGTGGGAGTCGGGGTGAATGGGCCGTGCCTGTAGTGTCATTTACGGGGATGTTTAACTTCCACTCCCTGTTTCTGAAGAGCAATTTTCCACAGAGACATGAAGAATAATAGGACAAACTTGTCTCATTTTGGGTCAGATTGCTCCAATTTTCCCACAATCTCGGCCCCCCTGTATCACCTGCCCCAACCTGCCTGTTTGGGCCACTTAATGCTCTGCCTTCGGACCTAATAGAGGCTGTTTGTTTGGCCTGGGCCCAAAGGCTAGACTTGTTTTCAGGACAGAAGCTGGAAGAAAAACCAATCTGGACATCTAAATCACAGCCAGGACTCATTACATAAATGATATATTTACACAATTGATCCCTTTTCTACTGGGTAATTAATTTGGCATTGAAACTCTTAACGATTTAATTGTCATATGTTTAAACTGAAATGGTTGCTACAAATTTCCCAAGACAAAAAGCAGATTGAGGAGAGGGCCTTCTTTTGTCCTCCAAGTGGGGACGCCTCCCGTGTTTCAGCGTTCCCACCAAAGCAGGGCAGCAGCTGATAGCCCCCCTAGGGCACACGTGGGAGGAATGTGTCTGTCTGCATTAGGTCCTTTAAGGGATGGGCGGGTCTGGTGAGGAGTGAACTTAAATCCAGAAGCTGTAGATTGGGATCCTGCTTTCACGCACTAGTGGGACAGCAATGGTGCTCCAGCCAGACCCCTGGATCCTGCACACACACGGCCCGCCTTGCGCCACCCCTGCACTGCTGTGGGTGCTTCTGCTTCCAACTGCAAGCACGTGACTTTTTCGGCGGACTGCCTTGGGGCTCCCAGAGCCACTTTGCCCAAATGGCCAGATTTCTGGAAAAGCCTAGGAGTTTGTGTCCCCCACATGGCGGCCTTGGCCAGACTGCCTGGAGGTGCAGGAACATGACAGGCTCAGCAAGCATCCTTGCCTCTGACAAGGACACTCTGAGGCATAACTCTCACTTGGGAGCTGCCCCCACTAGGGATCGGAACTTGGCCTGACATCGCACCTGGCTAGGCTTCCTTCCCATCTGCTTCTGCTTGTTCTTCCCAGCTCTCCTGGGAGCACCGCTTTACTCAAGAAATCCTTACCTGAGGGTCCGCTTTGGGGGAACCCATCCAAGGATAACCGCTGTCTAGCCGAGTGACCTTGGCAAGCCTCTTGACTTCTCTGGCCCCAGAGCCATCACCTACAAAGTAGACAAAATAGTAGCAGCGATCCCAATTCTGGCACTTGTGGAGTGTGGGTGTCTGGAAGCTCCTGTGCAGACACTTCCACACGCTGTCTCGTCTGATCCTCTCAGCAGCTCCAGGAGGAAGATACTCATATTATCCCCATTTTACTGATGGGGATATTAAAGCACAGAGCAGTTAAGCACTTTGTCGACATTCACATGGCTGGTAAGTGGCAGGGACAGGATTCAAACCCAGGCAATTGGTGGCAGAGCACGCCATCTTCGCCCCTCCCTCATGCACTGGGCAGCCCACCCAGCAGAGCTATGGTGCAGATGAAGGAGAAGGTTATGAAGCAGTGGGTGAAGCAGAGGGCCTGGGGTCACCTCAAGACAAATGATGCTCGCCCTAGCATTCTGTGTCACCTTAGTCCCCAGGGGAGACGGGGGAGATCGTCCAGGTCATGGGTGCTGCCACATCGCTCTTTCCTCTGTGCAGACCTCATGGTCTTGCAGGGAGATGCAGTGGGACGCCTGCTCCAGCCAAATCCTGCAGCTTCTCCCAGCTCAAGAGGCTCCTGCATGGCTGGTGAACACCCCTCGCCAACACACACATAGCTTCCTGGAGTAGTGATGCTGGCCTGCTCCCTCTGTAGATTAAAAACATCTGTGTAATAAGGGCATCGAGGCTACATCTTAACGCCACAACCAAGATTTCCTGAGAGAGAAAACAGTCATGAGGTATCTGTAGAACCTCAGGCCTCTCAGCTGGGTTAACAGAGAAGGCGATGGTGGGGATTTGATGGGCCAGGGAGCTCTTTGCTGGTTCCATCTCGCACATTCTCCCTGAGCCTCCAAACCCAGGCTACCTGTGAGGTATGACATCCCAAGCTTATAGCTTCATACTTGTAAGTATCCTCTATCAGCGACATGGTGGTATAGTAAAAACTTAAGGGCATGGGCTGAAAGTCAGATAAGGCACATGAAACACTGAGCATCGTGACTGGCTCCTAGTCTTTCAATACACGTGCTACAAATATTTTAGGGAGTTCTCTTTTGAATACACTTCAGAAAGAATCAGTCAAACTCTTTCCAAATTGACAGACAAATGAGAATGAGTTTTCAAGCTAGCCTAAGCAGAGAAGGGAAATTGAGTGTAAGGATACACAGAGCCCAGAGACAGAAATGCAGCCAGGCCTCAGGAGGTGAGTGTGACTCTAGGGATAAGAGAGTCACCAGGGATCAGGCCATCTCCTCTCTACTGGGCTTCTCTTTCTCCAGACCTACTTCCTCCACTTCATTGTGCCTGTGGCTAGTAAAACATGTCCAAACACTGCCAATCAGTGGGCGTTGTCATGTGCTACAAACACGGCTCCTGGGAATGGAGGATGCGGAGGGAGAGGGAAGGACAATTCCCAGCAAGGAGATATCTCAATAAATTGAGGTCCATTTCCTGCTGGGAGTGAGAGCATAAGGCTGTGGGCATAAGCAGTGGCTTATGAAAAGAAGGCTCTACAGTCGTCCCTCAGTATCCATGGGGGATTGGTTCCAGGACCCCCCTTGGATACCAAAATTTAAGAATGATCAAGTCCTTTATATAAAATGGCATAGTATTTGCATATAACTTATGCACATTCTCTGTATACTTTAAATCATCTCTAGATTACTTATAACACATAGTACAATGTAAATGCTATATAAATAGCTGTAAATACAACATAATTGTTATGTAAATAGTTACAGGAGAACGGCAACTTCAAACTTTGCTTTTTGGAACTTTCTCAAAATTTTTTTCTGAATATTTTCTATCCAAGATTGGTTGAGCTGTACAAACCCAAGATGCAGAGGGCTGACTGTACTCAGAGGTCGTATCTCAGAGTCCCACCCCTTCTGGCTTTGGGTCCTTGGGCAGGTTGGTCAGCCTCTGCTTTCTCAAGTGTGGTGCTGCAGAAATGTAAGAAGTTTCATTCAACACATGCCTAGTACAGCACCTGGCCTAGAGTAGGCACCCAGGACATTTTAATGAAGGGATGATGAGAAAAATGTCAGTCTTTCAATAAAGGCTTGCCCTGCTCACTAGGCTTAATCTCTAGGTTTGGTAATCTGGGAATTAAACCCACAGCTGAAGTGTATCGTCACTCACTTCAAGCTGAGTGACTCTGCTTCAGGCTGAGTGTCGAGCAGGACTTTGCTCCTCATTAGGGGTTGGGCCCAGGTCTGTTTAGTCTGGGCCCCAAGATGAAAGGACAGCAGTTACCCCGGGGGAATTCTCTCCATCTCTATGGCATAAAAGGGCTAGGTCCACTCTACGAGCACATTTCAAGCCTCTGTTTGGAACATGCCTGCTACCATCCCACTGGCCCAGGCAAATCAGCCTTGGCTAAGCCTGACAAGGGACGGCCAAGTACAACCACCAGCCTAAGGCCAAAAGCAAGTCTGGGGACAAGCTCCACATCGATGGGGTAGGAAGTGAAATCTTCGCATGGACGGCTGACTTATTTTGAATAGCAATTTAATCTGTTACATCCTCAAACCAGGTTTTCCTCTTATGTTCTCCCAATTATTGTATTTCCTCAATCTAAGGTATGTATGCTTTTATATTTAACTTTTCTGAAATTGGGATATGAATGACAATTAGTGTGTACATTTAATGTAGTGATTTCTTTTTTTTTTTTGCCTAAAAACTGTTATTAAATTGATGATGCCTTTCAAGATTGATACTGTCTTAGAATGGTGGAAATTCAGCAATTTATGATCATCTTCCAGGATACTGGAATCTCAAGCATGTTCAACTCTTCTCTCTCCCTGACTCCTGTGTCGAATTAGTTACCAGGTCCTGTGGCTCTGCCTTCTCAGTGAATCTCAAATCCAGCCCCTCTCTTCCATTCTCATGGCCATTTTCCTGGTTCAGACCTCATAACCTCTCCCCTGAACTGTAGCCATAACCTCCTGCCTGGTCTCCCAGGCACCAGACTCTCCCTGCTCCCATCCTGCCTCACTCAGATGGCAGGTTTATCTTCATGGACTGCAGCTCTGATCCTACAGTGCTTTTGCTCCAAAACCTTCTCTGGCTCCCCACTGCCACAAGAATATCCCAACATCCTAGGCTGACATTAGGAGTCTCATGACTTGGACCCAACCCATCTTTACCGCTAACTCTCACTCCCACCGCCCCCCTCCTCACACACAGACTCTGCTCCACGCACAGCAAATGGGTCAGCCCCATCCTGCACGTGCAAGTCTCTGGGTCTTTGCACATGCTGTTCCCTCTACCTGGAATGCCTTCTCCTCCCCTCCCATCTGTGCTTGTTGAAATCGTCTCCATCTTAAAGACCTGGATTCAGTGCCACCTGCCTCTCCTCCCCCAACCATGAGACTTTCCAAGACTGCTGCGCCCCTTCCCCCCGTGCCCTCTCCTCAGAATTCACCTCCGCTTTCTCAGATCTCACCTGGTGCTTCCTATCTCTGTGCTAGCATGCATCCTGTTCCAACTTGCCTTTAAGCTATTTGTGGCCTTTGTCTGACTCCTGCCCTCTCAAGGAGAGAGACCACATCTCAGTCAAGCTTGTGCCCCTTTATGGGGGGTTTGACCCATGGTAGTTGCTCCATACATGTTTGCCAAATTGAATTCAGTTGTTCAGCATTTTAGTCACCCCGTGTTGCAGAAAAACAGCATAAACACAGGGAGTGTCAGCGTGTAAACCACACAGATCACAGCGTCCTGCATACTTCAGGTAATCAGTTTATCTGATCAATCGTTATAGCCCTTTCAGAGTTTTAGAAAACGCTTACATCTTTCAGAGAGAAATCTTCAGAGATACCGTTGCTTTAGGACCGCCTATTTAGGAAGAAAACTGGGGCACTCATGTCCTGGGATGATTTCCTTCTGGCTGGCGTTCCTGAGAGAACCGGCCTCATGGAAGGTCATTTATGAACTGCAAGTGTGAGAATGCTCCCCTCTTTCAATTCTATCTAATCTACAGGAGTTTTTCAGGGAGGTGAGAAAAGGGCACGACAAAATCACAGCACTTTTGAGCTAGATCTGTCTAGCGCAAGCCTTCACTTTACGGATGAGGAAACAAGGACAATTGAGCTCTAGGGAGGTGACATGACTCAGACAAGCCACACAGGTGCCAGTGACAACCAGGATTGACTCAAATCCAGGCTTCAAGCACTTTTCCTGGGTTATGGAGTGAATGTTTGTGTCCCCCCTCCACTCAGATTTCATATGTCAAAGCTGTAACCCCAGATGTGATGGAACTAGGAAGTGGGGCCCTTGGGAGGTGATTAGGTCATGAGGGTGGAGCCCTCCTGAATGGAAGTAGTGCCCTTCTAAGAGACACAGAGAGTTTCTCCTTCTGCCAAGTGAGGATACAGTGAGAAGGTGGCCATCATAAAGCAGGAAGAAGGTCTTGCTAGAACCCTGATCTCAGACTTCCAGCCTCCAGTAATGTGAGCTATTAAGGCAGCAGACTATGGTATGTTTGTTAGGACAGCCTGAACGAAGACACCCTGTCACCTCCCTCCTGCCCTCTGTCCACCCTGTAACCTATGATCAGCTACCACTTACTGAGCGTGGACTAGGCAGATATACCATGCTGAGCACTCCTCACACAGGACCTCATCTCGACCTCACCACTTCCCTGAGAAGTGGGCAGGATCATCACTGTGGTTCAGATGAGGAGACCAAGACTTAGGGGTAAATACTTGCCAGAATTCACACAGCCCACGAGCAGCCAATTTGGGATCTAACGCAAGGTCTGTCTGATTCTAAATCTATTATTCTATGCTTCAACTGAATTCCCATTCCCTCTCAAGCCCATTATAACCTACAACAAAAGGAGAGAGTTTTCTTTCATGACCTCCCGGAAGAAACATGAGTCCTGTGTAAAGACTTCAGCTCAATCTGGCCTGACTCAGCATTTGAGGGCCTCGTACTAATTTCTAATAAATGGATTTGAGCCGAGTTTTCAGGGAAGGTAAAGACTTGGCAGACTGGGTGAGGAAGAGGAAGGCAAGTTGCTCAATTTTTTTGAGACTTCATACTTTTGTTTATTTTCTGAAAAGGAATAATAAATATTCCTTTTTAAAAAAAAAAGATTTTTCTGATGTGGACCAGTTTTAAAGTCTTTATTGAATTTGTTACAATATTGCTTCTGTTTTATGCTTTGGTTTGTTTTGGCCGTGAGGCATATGGGATCTTAGCTCCCCGACCAGAGATCGAACCCGTACCCCCTGCATTGGAAGGTGAAGTCGTAGCTACTGGATCACCAGGGAAGTCCCTAAATATTCCTGATCATAGCCTCATGAGGAAGGTTGGGAGGTTAGGTGTGAAAGCGCTTTCCAAAGTGCAGCACACATTTAAGGCCTGGTTGGGATGACCTGGGCAGTTCTGGGTGCACGGGATCTCCTGTGGGACCCTCAGCTCTGACCCTATCCGGATCCTCACTTCCTTATTGCTATGGACTGAATTGTGTCCTCCTGACCCCACCAAATTCATATGTTGAAGCCCAATCCCCAAAGCAATCATATTTCAAGACGGGGCTTTGGGGAGGTAATTAGGTCCTGAGAGTGGAGCCCGCAAGAAGGGATTAGTGCCCTTATAAGATGAGACATGAGACCTCTCTCTGCCACATGAGGATACATACAGCAAGGAGGCGACTGTCTGCAAACCAGGAAGAGAGCCCTCATCAGACACCAAACCTGCCAGCACCTTGATATTGGACTTTCCAGCTTTCTATCCCTTCCTTCTCTGACAAATCCTTCAACTTATTCAAGTGACCTTTCCAGAACTTAAATCTGATCAGATCCTCTTGCTTCCTGTTGAAAACCCTTCCACTGATTTCGATGGTAATGACTGTGCCACCTTCATGTGGCAGAAGAGAATTGATGGTTCAGGGAGAATGGGTCGTTCCCCAGGCACTGAAACAAGGAGCACAGATGCAAAGAATGTCGGAGCTGAAAGGGAGGAATCCAGGACAACAAGCCTATGTGGACCACGGGCGTGGTGAAGGGGCTCAGCTCAGATGGCTCCACTGAGGGCTGAGAGGGAAAAGCTCCCCCCTCTGGTGTGGAGAGAGAGTTGCTCACACACAGGGGACTGAGCCTGTGGTTCCTGTGTCCCTTGCTCCCTGCCTTCACCAGCAGAAACAGGAACTGAGTGGGAAGAGGTGAGGGAGCCCCAAGTGGGTCACTGGGCCGGCTCCATGGGGCTCACAAGACAAGAGGCTTTGGAAAGACTGTACCTGTGCCTGGTTGCTGGGAGGTGGATTTTTAAATAACAACTTGATTGAGATACCATTTATGGATCACACAATCTCCCCATTTAAACCACACACTTCAACAGGACTTAGTATAGTCACAGAACTGGGCAACCATCCTCACAATCAATTTTAGGCCATTTTCATCATGCCCCAAAGAGACCTGGTACCCACTAGCGGTCACTCCCCATTTGCCCTCAATCCCCCAGCCCTAGGCAACCACTTTTTCACTTGTTGTCTCTATGAAGTTGCCTATTGGGGCAAAATTTCATATAAATGTAACCATACGATATGTGTTCCTTTTATGTCTGGCTTCTTTCACTTAGCATAATGCTTTCAAAGTTTCACCCATATTGTAGCATATATCACTATTTCGTTTCACTGCGGAGTGATATTCCATTGTATGGGTATAACCCGATTTTCTCTATTCATTCCTGGGATGTGGACTTTTCAGGATAAGAATCCCTCTGGAACTTGACAAATCCAAAAATGATTGGATTTTCCTCTCAGGGAAGGACTAGACATGCAGCCACTCTCAGGACATTGTGTATCATTTTATATGATTGAGGACAGCATGGCTGTGGCCCATCTCCGAGGGCTGTGCATTTTCTCAGAGTCACAGTCATTGGCCTAAGGGAGGGGTCTTTGGTGGAATTCCTGGCAGCACTGGAACCAGATGGGAGAGAACTTACCAGGAAAGAGGGCCAGAGCACAGGCAGCCTGAGGCAGTTTCCTCAGGACCACAACTGCAGGCTTTTGTCCCTTCTGCCTACAGGACCTGTAGGTCAGGAGAGTTGTCACCCTCAGGACCAATGCAAACCCTGGCTATGTTAATTGTGGGGAGCCTCCATGCCTGGGGCTTTGTAGTCTTGGCTAGAAGCCTAAACAGTCCTTCCCATTCCACAGATAAGCAGCTGGACTAACCCAGGAAGCTGTCCCAAGAAGAAGGACCCTATGGAAGGAAGCAGAAGTTTTAGAGAATATGGAAATACTCCCTCCCCAGGAGCTCACACTTGCTGACCTGTATGTGTGCATGTGTATATATGTGCTGTGCATGTGTGGTGGGGATGTGTGCATGTGTGTATATGTGCTGTGTGGTGGGATGTGTGCGTGTGTATATATGTGCTGTGCATGTGTATATATGTGCTGCGCATGTGTGGTGGGATGTGTGCATGTGTGTGTATGTGCTGTGCATGTGTGGTGGGATGAGTGCGTGTGTGTATATGTGCTGTGCATGTGTGGTGGGATGTGTGCATGTGTGTATATGTGCTGTGCACGTGTGGTGGGGATGATGAGTCAGGTGCCATCCTAAGCACCCTTTGCCAGACCTCATTCTTTTGGGAAAAGTCGGGTGTTAGTCACTAGCGTCTCCAGGCCCCCTCTGCCCTCTTAGCTGCTTGTCCCCCCTGCACAGTGCCGCAGAGGCCCTGCTCTGCACAGCCCACCTGCCTTGGATCAGCCTGTGAGGGGGCCCTCCAGGGGTCCTGCTGCTGGAGCTCCTTTAGGTTTTGTAAAATGTGTCACCAAAGACCTCAAGTTCTCATTAAACCTTTTAAAAACTGCTTTTGGGTATGAACAGGCTACCTGAAGGACCCTAATCAGCTAGGCAAATCCTCTGCCATGGAAACTGTGAGTCCGTTCATTCATTCACTCCTTCATTCACTCAAGCATTCAGGCATTAACAAGCGGTTACTGAGTACCACTGGTTGGCCATCTGTGCTCTGAGTCCTGGGAAGAGGAATTAGACAGGCCCACCGCCCTTCCAGCAGCTCACATCTAGCCTGCAGTCAGGATGGGAGCCTAAGGGATCGGTTACAAGCGGGAACATAAAATGTGCCCTAAAACAGGGTCAGGAAAGGAGGGAGGGAGGGTGAGAGACAGGACCATTTCCTGTGGTGGCCAGGTAAAGATCAGCAGAGATCTGCAGGTGTTTCACTCTCTGTTTCTCTCTTTCTGCTTTTGTTCTCAAGCCAAAGCCGGGAAGGGTAAGACCGCCGGGGTTTTAAATGCTTTGTGCCTGGACGGTGGTTTCTCCCGCGCAGCCAACAGGTTTGGTTTAGAGGATGTCCCATAGAGGGCGCTGTTTGCCTGACTTTGACTGCAGTTGCGGGCGCAAGTGAACCGAAGCAACACCACTCGCCAGAGGGCGAGTGAAGGGCTGTGTCCGCGCCTGGGGCCTTAGGTCCACGAGCTTTCTGGAAGTGGGAGGGGAAAAAAGATTTAATCTGTGTTTCTGGCTGTTCAAACCCAGCATCCCTGAAACTTGGGGGACGGGCTGGGGGTGCTGACACCTGAGCATCTCCTCTCTCCCTGGTCAAAACGCACACACAAAAGCCAGCGTACCTGCGCGCCCTGGGAGGCAGGACACCGGGAGAACTTGGGTCAAGAGACAGTGAGGCTCCGGTAGCGGCGCCACAGGTGCAGGGGCTGCTGTCCCAGAGGACTCTTCCCCCACTCGCCTGCACCCCTCCCCATCTGGGTCTGGTCCCCAGTTGCAATCAGCCAAGAGACCACTTCCTCAGCCAGAACTTTTCGGCGACGTCTGCTGAACGCTTATTTTTCCTGGGAGGCCAGCAGCTTTTCTGCTTGTTTCAGCTTAAAGGCGGCTCCATGCGTCAGAACTTTGGCCAAGTTTGCACGCCTCTGCCTCGAACGGGAAGAGCTCCCAAAACGCAAGCGCGCACACACAGACACGCACGGGCCTCTTCGTCACAACCTCTGCCGCTTGGCCGGCAGGTGTGGGCGCTGCCCACCGAACGGGTTTGGACATAGGCCCCTCGAGCTATTTCTGCAGTTGGAGAGAAAATGACTTCTGGGTGTCCAGCACCCAGTGTTGGGTGACCTTGGCCCGGTCTCCTCCTCTCTGGGAGCCTGTTTCTATCTGTAAAACCTGAGTGTGAGATCCACCCTGTTCGAATCTCAGGGCTGTAACTGGCTCCAATCAGATTTTTGGATGGAATAGGGTTTTATATTCCAGTAAAGCCCTGTACAAACTCAAGGGAGTAATGAGAATGAGAATAATAATTGTTTATGGAAGTACCATTTACAATGCTTCCAGGTTCCCAAAGCAAATCAATATAGGGCTCACTACTGTAGGTGAATGTTTGGTGAAAGAAGTGTTAAATGTGCCCTTCGAGATTTGGTGGGGGAGGGTCTGAAGCCCCAGATCGGAAAATAAAACATACCCACTTCTCAACTGGGTAACCAAAGCGGTCGCGCCTGCCAATGCAGGGCAGCCTTGAGTTAGGTGAGGGCTTGATCTAACAAAAAAAAGGCGATGGTAAAGGAAGGGGCCACCAAAAGACCTCGGGTGTATGGAAGCTCACAATGGGTGGAGGGGAGTGATGGCCACTTTTCCACCTTTCTCTGACCAGGGAGCTGTTCTTGGGAAGGGACCCCACAAGTAATTCTGGTTTATTTGATGCTTAAGTTTAGAGTCTTAGATGCCTGTTTTCCGGCTTTCTTGTGCAATTTGGGGAGTCGTTTTTAAAGTCCATGGAGTAGAGTAACCGGCCGCACAGCTCACAGGTCCAGCAGGGTTCTCTAGGGACTTGACGGCAGGCGGGACGTGCTGCGGTGTCGCTGCCAAAGCCGCCACAGAGGAAGGTACGCCATTGTGCCTTCGGTTCGCACTGCTCCTCTTAAAGCGTTAGGCAGCTCCAAAGGCTGGCCAGAGAGACTTCCCGGGAGAAAATGCAGTCTTCGGGGCAGCGGGCTCAGAGTTGCTCGTCAAGGTTTGGGTCCCGGCGACCAGAGGAAAAGAATGCCCTGCAGAGCGTAGCCGTCGGTGCCGAGATGCCGCTGCCCCACCGCCCCACCAAGTGACGCGCGGGCGTCAGCCTGTTCTGCGCGCACACCTGGGTGCGCAGAGAGGCACAACCGCTCACGCTCTCCGGGGAAGGCTCACTCTTCGGTTTCCCAAGGCCAAAGGCCAAGGCCATGCGGATTTCTGAGACGGCTGACGCAGTGCAAGGACTTACACCCCGATTCCCTTCCTATCGACTAGATGGTGGGTGGGGAACCCAAATCCCCCTCTTCCTGGCCGCGCCTTTAGCAAGCTTTAGGGAAAATGCTGAGGTCGCTGGACCCCCAAAGGGTAGGAAAGTGCTGAGTTCACCGCGGGCCGGAGGCCGAGTCCTGCCTCCTGGGTCGGCGCTGCGTGGCTCTCCAGCTGAGTCGGGGCGGAGGGCCCCTGCCAAACCCCTGGGGGCGGGGAAGAGGCAGCTGCGAGCGCGGATAACCCCGAGGTGACCCGGGCGGGCCTGGACCGCCCCTTCCCCCTCCCGCGGGCCATGCGGCTGGAAGCGGGTCCCCGAGCTGCAGGGGGGAGAGGGAGGCGCGGGCTCCGGTAGCCGCGGCTGTCAGTGCGCTCCGGCCGGGGGCGCCGCCGGCTCAGCGTCCCTAGCTCGCCTCCTGCGCTCGCCGGAGCGCTCCGAGTGCCTCTTTAGCAGGAGCCAATATCCTTTTGTGCTAATAGGCTTGTCCTCATTTGCTGCCTAATTGGACTATATAAAGCCAATAATAGGCGGGCTCTTATAGCCCGAAGCCAAAGCGCCAAAATCCGAGGGAAGGCGAGGAGGGGGCAGTGGCGGAGGCGGCTGCGGGACCCGGGCTCGGCTGCGCCTTCGCCTGCCTAATCCCATTTGCCATTGTACGCGCCCAATCGCCGTATACTCCCCGCATTTAACTTGGATGACATTTTGATTTCATCATTAGCATCCGGCGCCGGATTGACGCAGCTCCAAGCCGGGGACTGCTCTAGCCGCCTCCTCCCCGGGAGCTGCAGCCGCCGCCTTGCCGCCTCGCTCCCTCGGTGCCGCTACGGGGCCGCTCCCCGCCCCTCAGCACCCCTCCCCCATGCGAGCCAGCCCCGGCCGGGTCCTCACCCCGCCCTCCTGCCGTTGGATTTGCGCCCGGGGCGGCCCCCGACTTTGCGCCCCGTAGTTGAGTTCCGTTTATGGTCTGATTTCCGGCGCCCGTCTGCTCGCCCGGCCGCCTGCCTGTCCCGTTCCCTCCCTCCCGGGGACCCGGAGGAGAGGGGACAATGCCGGAGCCCGGGCCGGACGCCCCCGGCACCGCTAGCGCGCAGCCCCCGCCGCCGCCGCCCCCGCCTCCCGCGCCCAAGGAGTCCCCATTCTCCATCAAGAACCTGCTCAACGGAGACCACCACCGGTCGCCCCCTAAGCCGCAGCCGCCCCCACGGACGCTCTTCGCTCCGGCCTCGGCCGCCGCCGCCGCCGCCGCCGCCGCCGCTGCCGCTGCGGCCAAGGGGGCCCTGGAGGGCGCCGCGGGCTTCGCGCTCTCGCAGGTGGGCGACCTGGCTTTCCCCCGCTTTGAGATCCCGGCGCAGAGGTTTGCCCTGCCCGCGCACTACCTGGAGCGCTCCCCGGCCTGGTGGTACCCCTACACCCTGACCCCCGCCGGCGGCCACCTCCCACGACCTGAAGGTACCGACCTCTCTTTGAACTTTCGTTGTCCTCCCTGCGCGCCTGTCCCAGTCCGGTCCGCGCTGCCTTCCACCGCAGCCCTGGGACCCCCGCACCCTCAAACGCGCTGTTTGGCCGGCTTCCTCCGTCCCCTGGCTTGCAACTCCTGCCCGCGCGCTCTGTTGCGCTGCTAGAGAATCCAATCCCACTTGGTGAGAAAAGAAATGGAGTTGGAGTCCGGGGCGCGGCGCTTCCCGGGAAAGTGGCCTCGGGCATGAATGGGGAGGCTTCAGGTGGCTGGGACTGGGGACCTGGCCTGGATGGAGGGAGTGAATCTCCGCGGGCCCCCGGCGAGGGAACTGAGGGAAAGAAAGGAACCGGCCGTGCTGCCCACTCCGGGTCTCCCTAGCCTCTCCTCGGGAGAAGGTTGGATGCCAGGATGTGGCACCCCTCTTCTGGCCCAGCCGGGAAGGAGGAGGCCCGCGGGAATGGTGAGGCCTCGAGGCCTGGGGCCCAGAGGCCGGCGCGGGTTGAGCCTGCCGCTCCCAGGCGCCAGGCCTCGCTGAAGGCTGTGTCCGTGTGCGTGTGTGTGCGTCCGTCTGTCTGTCTCTCTCCAGCCTCGGAGAAGGCCCTGCTACGAGACTCCTCCCCCACCTCGGGCACCGACCGCGACTCCCCGGAGCCGCTGCTTAAAGCCGACCCGGACCACAAGGAGCTGGACTCCAAGAGCCCGGACGAGATCATTCTGGAGGAGAGCGACTCGGAGGAAGGCAAGAAGGAGGGCGAGGCGGCGCCGGGCGCGGCCGGGGCGAACGTGGGAGCGGCGGCGGCGACGCCGGGCGCCGAGGACTGGAAGAAGGGCGCGGAGAGCCCGGAGAAGAAGCCCGCGTGCCGCAAGAAGAAGACGCGCACGGTCTTCTCGCGCAGCCAGGTCTTCCAGCTCGAGTCCACCTTCGACATGAAGCGCTACCTGAGCAGCTCGGAGCGCGCCGGCCTGGCCGCGTCGCTGCACCTCACCGAGACGCAGGTCAAGATCTGGTTCCAGAACCGCCGCAACAAGTGGAAGCGGCAGCTGGCAGCCGAGCTGGAGGCGGCCAACCTGAGCCACGCCGCGGCGCAGCGCATCGTACGGGTGCCCATCCTCTATCACGAGAACTCGGCGGCCGAGGGCGCGGCGGCCGCGGCCGCGGGGGCCCCGGTGCCAGTCAGCCAGCCGCTGCTCACCTTCCCGCACCCCGTGTATTACTCTCACCCGGTGGTCTCGTCCGTGCCGCTGCTCCGGCCCGTCTGAGGCCCGAGAGGGGAGGAGGAGGGAGCACCCGGCCCCCTTCCCAGACCCCAGAGGAGACTGGGCCGGGCCGAGGGCGCAGAGACGTCCAGCGGCCTTCGGGAACCGGGGCTTCGGCGCGCGGCTCCGGCCTCCCCTTCCCCAATCGGTAGCGTTTTTGTAAGTATTTGCAATGCATTTTCGTGCAATTCACCCCTAATGGATTTGAGGCGCTTCCCCTCTTACTTTTGGTTTTGGTTTATATTAAGAGAAAGCAGGAAAAAGACAAAATTTCCAGGTCAAATATTTCGGCTGAAAAAGCTTTTGCAAAATGTGCCGCCCTCCCCACCCCCCGCCCCTAGTTTGCCTTGCGCGGTGGCTTTTTGGGTTTTATTTTTATGGAAGGAAAGTAAGCGCAAATCCTGAACCCCTCTAATTGATTCATTTTCTATAGAACTATTTTCAGAAGGAGAGAGAGAGAGAGAGAGAGAGAGAGAGAGAGAGGGAGAGGGAGAGAGGGAGAAATTCACGTTGTAGTACTTTTATTTCTGAATTTCTGGGTGTGGTTCTTCCTCTCCACTCCCAATCAGATATTCCCCAGTTTTCAGAACCTGAGCAGCCTCTCATAAGAACCCCGACTCAGGCCACTTTTCTCTCCCCGGCAGAGGTCTGTCGCAATTGACCTCTTCATCTGTCCTTTTTGGGACCGATGAATTCTCTAATTAAGTGTTTAAAGGGAAAAGACGAGGCAGCCCCAAATCAGACTTCTGATTATTGAAACAACTCCACATCTGGCCTGGTGTGGACGGTCTTATTTATTAGCAGCCTATATGTGGGGAATTTCATTTGTTGGTAAATTATTATTAATGTTACCTTTATTACTTTGTTCCCTATTTTGAGAGAATATTTCAATATTAAAAAAACCTTATCTTTTATCCTCTCCACCTACCGTTTTGTTCTGCAGTAACTGTTGTACTTTTGACCTGTGCAATATTGAACAAAATTTCCTGAGAGCCTGCTTCTTCCTCCACGGAGAGAAGCAGACGTCTTCAATGCATAATTCCGGTCATTCGTTTATGAGGAAGAAATTAAGAAGGGGAAAGGGGGGAAGGAAGGAAACAAGGATAGGTAGCAATGCTCAAAGGAGTAAGATAGGCATACCGGAGCGCTTTAAGTGAAGGACAATCAATTTAGGAGAATTTTAACTTATTTGATAAATGTACAGATTTCTTGTAAAGTTCACCCTCAACTCCTCAGGGCTCCTTGCTCTGCCACCCAATCTGTTTTCTTTCTGTCGGCTACACCTGTTGTTCTGCGATAGTTTGTCCCTCCCACCCATCTCCCTCACCTCTGTCCGGATTCAGTCGCTTTTTAAGGAAAAGAGGGAAAAAAATCACAAAATATTGTTACACTTAATGTTGTCGTGAAATGGAATTAATTAAAAAGAAAAGAAAAGCGAGGCATTTCCTGTTGCCAGAGTGTGTAACTTTGGACGATTTTCCCCAGAGCAGGTATCTGCGAACTCTCTTCTGCCTCGCTCTCTGGCTGCCTCTGCAATGGCCGAGTCCGACCTGGACGCACATCCCTATAATCCAGGAGGCGGCGGAGACAGAGGCGGCTTTGTTCGCGACCAGATCCGCTCTCTCCGTACCGTACGCCTCTTGAAACGCCCTGTGAGCAAGGGAAGAATGCGGGGCGGAACGGGTGAGGACCCGGGCTTATCTAGTTCGCAGAATTGAGCGCAGCGACAGCCGCAAGCTCAGAGACCGCTGGTATTTCCGATCGCAGGGCAGCAGCCTCGCATTCCGTTCCCAGACCGCGGGGTCCTTTGGGAGCCGCGAGCTTTTGGGCAGAACATCCCTGAGCACTCACTGGGCCGGAGCGGGGTCGGCTCCGGCTGCCTCCAGGGTCGGGGGAGGGAAGAAGGGAGTGAACTTGGAGTTTAGCTGCGGCCTGAGGCAGATCGCGATGTCCAGCTGGGAGAGGCCAGGCTGCGAGCGGGCGACCCCAGGGAGGCCAACCAGGCCTAGGGACGGCGGCTCCCAGCTCCGGGACAGGGAGGCCTCCGCAAGCCTGGAGCAACTGTGGCTCCCGGGGCGGCTAGGGTGTGGGCGCGGTCATGGTGAGTCCAGTGCCGGGGAGCAGAGACCACCTGACTGCGGCGGCGACATCCGAGAGGACTTTGCCTCCTCCCGGGCAGATCCTTTTCTGTGCACCGCGCCCAAAGGCTCACAGGCGCAGGGTTTCTCTGGGCCCTGTACCCCGATCCCGGCAGCCGCCGGGAAGTGCAGCGCTAGCGGTTCCCAAGCTCCTGCCGGGCGCCCGGCCTCCACGCACCGGGTGGGCGGCCTGCCGAGCGCGGCGCTCCCGGAGCTGCTCGAGAGCGCGGGCCCGGAGGCCGGAAGCAGGTGCTTGGGCGCCCCTTGCCAACGCGGCGCGACTGCCTGCCCTAGGGCTTGGGGTCTGCACGCCCAGCTCCTGTCAGGGCGCGTTTGAAGCTGGGGAGCCGAGAAAGGGGAGACGGTGAAGATCCCTGTGAGCACACCGCGGGCGCGTCCGCTGGGGAGCGCCTGCACGCGCTCTCATCCCCTCTCCCAGAGCTTTACAGTTGCAGTTGCTCAAACCCAATCCACACGATTGATTCTTCTGTGGCTGAAACGTCAAGTATCGTTTCCTATGGATGGGAAACTGCCTCCGAATAAACTGGCATGTGTAGTTATGGCAAAATTTAGCCTGGACCTCAGTGAAGATGGATCTCCCTTTATTTTCCTCTGGTTTGGGATAAAAACGAGGGCATGTGTCACAAATGAAAAATAAACAGAAATTCGGGGTCCAAATATGTCGTTCCTTGTGTTACCTGCAAACACAGTGATGCCTTTTACTGTCGGCAATACTAACTGCGGGACAGGCCAATAACAGCTCATTAAAAATAATGTTGCAATAGCAAACACGTTCCTAGATTTTACAGCCAGAACACGATGCTATCAAGCGCCAAGAAAATACTCCTTTATTTGTGTTTGGATTCTAGAAAATGGTTCTTGACTGACCTGGTCTTTACAAAGTCGAGAAATAACTGGTTCTCCACACGCACAGTTTGTTCTTTGTCCTGCTCCTGCAGCCTCCCTTTCCCTCCCTTTGAGGACCCCGTTGCCCTAGGCCGGTGAGTCCCTCCCAGGAGCCAAGGTGAAGCCCTGGGGGAGGAATGTGGCTCGGCCGTCGCCTGGGACTGGCAGTGATATGAACCTAGAAGCCTGCCCAGGCAGGAAACATCTGCTTTGCTCCCGTCGGCTGGGGGTCGTGGTATTTCTCACAATGCAAGAGACAGGGAGCACGGAAGCTGCTCCCCGAGCGCGAAGCATCCTAGGCTCTACCGCAAGCTTTCGTGTCGGGAGAGGCCAAGACAGCACTTTGATGGAACCGTCGCATCTCGAGAGCTAGCCCGGGGCCGTCTTCCCCCACACAGAGTGCTTCTCTAGGCGACGCCTCTGCAAGGATTGCCAGGAACTGCTGGAACTGCTCAGCAGAAGGGGCTCTGTGGCGGAGTGAGCGTACCTCCACTCAACTCCTCCAAGAAATCCCTAGGACACTGAGCCAACATCCCCGATTTCATCCTTTTATCTTCCCCTCCCTTCAGATTGTGGAACCCAGCCTTCTCTCCTATCCTAACTTCAGATCCTTCCCTATTGGCACCCCCAATTAGTCAAGCCAGTGCAATGGCTTAATCGGCTTCCTGGCTTAATCCTCTCTGCATTATCCAGACATGCATGCAGACAACCTACAGGATACACTCACCCTCAAGGGTGACACGAAACACTCACTGTCCCCCCCCCCCACTTCTGTTAGACCTCCTAACAGACACCACATCCAGGGGCTCCCAGGGCCCAACCTGTATATGTGTTTAGCATCACATATACATTGTGATCACATAGCATCACAACAGCACAGGCACAGTCAGGCACACTTTGTTCTGGGTGACCCTGGGCAGCTGGTTTTCTCTGATGGCCCCAGGCTAAGGCAAGCTGGGAAGAACCTTGTAGAAAGGATTGGGCAGGGAGCGAGGTGGTGCTCCTACTTCTGGGGCGTGAAGCTGGAAATCCTCTGGGCAGAGATGCCTCATGTTCCCTCGTCACAAGCCACCTGGGACAAACTAGGGGAGCCGCCATCATCCCACTTCAGACCCCCATATGCCTATGGGCCGGGGCCTCACTCGGAGCCGGGGTCCTCACGGTGCTGGGCTTTGCGGCTCTGAGTGCCCGGGAGCGTCTCCGGGCCCTGGGAGACCAGAGAGCCAGCTCTCGCTCGAGCTGTTTCTGTTGGCAACACAGATGTATTTCTTTTATTTGGTAGTAAATAGAGCGGGTGTGTGTACATCAAACAAGAGCAAGACAGATATAAACGGCCCCACCCCCGCCACTGGGCCTTCATTCTGAGCCAGGACGTCCCCTGGCACGCCAGAGCCCCAGAGTGCGCGCTGCAGGGTGGGGCGGGGAGAAGGAGGGGGAGGTACGAAGGTCGGTGGGGTTCGCTTTCTCGTCTGCAAGAGCACGCTGGGTCAGCCGCAGCCCGGGCGATGGGAGCTGGGGTCAGAGCAGTGGGGGCCTAGAGGGCTGCACAGCCTTCCGACCTTCGGGAGCTTTGGCGAGAGCTGGCGTCGTAGGGCTGCCTGGGCCCGGGCCAAGCATTCCAGCTTCTACTCCTCTGCGCGCGCGGGGCACCTGGACTTCCCTGGAAAGGCCCTGCGGGGACCGGAGACGTTGCTGAGCACCGCCCTGCCCGCCTCCAAGGCTCCATTTTGCCCCACCCCTCGCGCTTGTCCACGCCCCGAGTCCTGTGACCCATCCAGGAGGCTTCTTCCCCTCAGCGATCCAAACTTAGAATGCAAAGCGGCTAGGAAAAGACCACTCTACTGGGTCACCGCGACGGGGTCAGGGTGCAAAAACCATGAGCCCCATAGAAATCCCCACTTGGGGTCCAGAGCACAGCCGAGGAAGCCCCTGGGACGTCGCCCGCCCAGGCACTTACACCGGGCCAGGCAGAGGCACTCCTTCGCCCCTCCTCGCGGCTTGCCGCCCACTCTCTGCCCATCCCCTCCCGCCCAGCCTGCAGGCAGTCTCTGCCTTGTGGGTGCGAGCGATCCGCGCGTCTGGGCGTACGCGAATCGCGGTGTGCACGCCTTTGTGTGCACGTGCGCCCGTCTGGGTGTGCAGGGCGAATGTTTACCCTTTGACCTCACAAATAGTCGGGGAGGGGTGCTGTGGGTGGTTGGCGGAAGGGAGAAAAGGGCTGTAAAGATAAGTGGGCCTGCTATACTTTGGAGCCCTGCCTAGTGACTCGGACCCGGATCTTGAGTTGAGATTTCGGACGCGCCTGTTCCCGAGCTTGCTTCTCCTGCGGAAGTACCCTGGAGGCTTATCGGGTGGGGAGCCACAGCTTCTGGGGAATCCGATCTCAGACAGCAGCGCAGCTGGGGTCCAGTTATCCGCCAGGGCTTTCCCCCCACCATTCTGCCTCCAGAATCCCGTAGCACTTCAACCGTGTGTCCGGGCAATTCCCGAGACAAGAGACAAGAGATCGCTGGAAGCAGCGTGCATCCTCGGACAGTTCCCAGGAGATGAGCCCTTGTACTCGCCCAGGTCCCTTCTTGGCTGCTGCTCCAGCCGATGCGTCTTCGCGGCGAAACTGGCCCAAATCTCTGTCGCCCGGGTTCCAAAAGGATCCCCTCTGGTTGCAGTGGACGGAGAGGAAGAAGAGTTGGGGGAGAGGTGTAGCGCGAGCGAGCGAGAGCACGCCGACAGAGAGTTGCGCCCATCATTTAGTCAGGAGCGACGAGGTGGAGTCACCTGGTGTGCCTCACCGGAGCGCTAAAGTCTTAAAGAAATAGAAAGAATCCCCTTCTCTCGTGAGCTCCTTCGCCGCCCTCGCCCCCCTTGGTGATGGAGTGCACGCATCAGATTTTCATCAAAGTTCTATTAAGTGAAACATAGGTTGCAGGGCACCCTTTGATTGAAACAGTTTAAATTTTAATTGTGTTTTTAATTTGACATATAGTTGCAGAAAGGAATGACACTGCGTCGCCAAGGGGCGGTCGATTTTCTTAATTTCTCCCAGAGGAATTGATGAGTCTATCAGGCCACTAGATTGGAAACCCATTAAAGCTCTCTGGTTAGGCTGTTAATTGGAACTTGATGGATGTGGGGAGGCGGGTGTTGGGACTCGGCTATGCTGATCCAATCTTCACGACTTTCTGTTTTCCAATAAATTACACAATTCATTTTCCAGCCGCAGATTACATAAATTGTACACCTCTGGGGCTCTCTTTTTCAAATAGGGAGCCCTTTTCCCCAAAAGCCTATTGCGGGATGTCATTTGCACCAAAGAACGAACAGCAGAGGCCCTTGAATGAAAATCGAAACATAATCAACGTTTATACTTAGAAAATTTATTGAGATCATTTTCTCTGGTATTTCCTTATTTTAAAGTTTGGACGCGCCATATATCATAATCCACTCGCGTAAAGGGGGGTCAGCCTGTGTTTAATATTTATCGAAGCTTGATTCCAAGATCAAACTTGTTTATGACTTCATCTGTCATTTCGGAGGGAGCCTTCTTCTACTATTACCCGGCTCAGCCAGCCTATTTCCCAACTGCCGCAGAGAAGAGAGGATCAATTTTTATTACGCTCCTCGGCAAGTTTGCTCTGGGCCGCTTTAATATCGAGCAGTGGCATAATCTCGGGACCTAAACTTTAAGCGTCTTTTCAGTCTCGGAAAGTTTATCATTCCTTGGAACCCGTTTATGCCTAATTCCTAGGAAGGGTGGGGGGCATCCCAAAGATGATGAGGGGCCTTCCTCCTGGGTAGGGGCTGTTGATCTGACTGGAGTAGGGTGGGGCGCAGCTATCCGGAGGCTTGGAGGGTGGGGTGGGAGGTGAGACTGAGTTGAAGAATTGCCACACTTGAGGGCAGAGAGATGGGGTGTCTGTGGGTGGTGGTTCCTGAAGCTTAAGGTTCCTGGGAGTGCGTTTGGCAGCTGCGTTGAGCCCAGGAGAGGGCGTGTGGGCCTCTGCACTCGCCGTGAAGTCTTAGGGACCCCCCCCCAAATGCCCTGAAGGGACGGCGGGAAGATCGTGTCTTGGCTCTCTGGCCCCTGCCCTGGGACTGCTGTCTGCCCGAGGTGGGGGAGATCCTGCAGGTGCCCAGTTAAAGAGACTGGAGGAGAGGAGAGTCTGCCTGGTCTCCGCCACAGCCTCCCTGCCTCCGTCCTGCGCCAGCAGCACCACTTCCCCGGCTCAGTTTAGAGTGTGTCAGTGTGAGGCACACACTAGTCGGAGCTCAGTGAACGTTTGCTGACTGTGTGTGACTGTGAAAGTGTTTATGCAAGCGCGTGCGTGAGGCTTCAGGCGTTCGCATCTAAAGGTGCACAGGGTGCCGGGGTGGAGGAGGCCGCACAGGTCAGCTCCCCAGCCCCTCGCCGTTCCCGGGTCTGGGAGCTGCTTCTCCGAGGCCCATCCCGGAGGCCCAGCTGCTTCCTCACTTGGTCACTGCTCTGGCTGAGGCCAACCCTGTGGGCCCTTGACTCAACCCAAACATGTGCCCCGCGGTCCCGAGATGGCGGGGGTCCTCACAGTCTACCCCGCAGCCACTCCCAAGCTCAAGGCCAATGCACGCCCCGCCCCTCGCCCCTTCCAAAGAGTCCTGTATTGGCAGTGGAACAGCCTCGGGCTTCAATCTTGCTTACTCTGCTTGGGCTTTTTTTTTTTTTTTTTTTTTTCTGAGCCTCAGTTCCTCCACCTGTACATTGGGGGGGGGTACAGATCTGCACCACAGGTTTGCTGTGAGGATTAAAGTGAAGAATGTTAGGATGCTCTCAGAATATTCCAGGTTGCCGGCACCAAGTATTTGCTAGCTTAGAAGGGTTCAATCAATGCCCTCCCCTTACCCCAAATCTTCTTTCGTCCCCAGTGGAGGGCAGGCTCAGCTCGTCCGGTCCGCCAATTTCCCGCCGGGTGGCTTCAGCGCGGGCCGGGAGACAGCTCCCACTCAGGGTGCTTGCGGGAGGCGGAGAGGTCGCAGGCGGGTGAGAGTCGGGTGTTTGTTTTCAGGATGCTCCCTTCTACCCCCCAACCGTGCGGGAGCGCGCGGGACGGGCTGTGACGTGGCCCGGGAGCCTGCGCCGCGGCCCCGCAGAGGGGGACGCACAAATTGTATTTCAGCACCGGGTCCTTCCGGGTTAATGAGCTGACACCATGATTAAAGCTGACCATTTGTAATGTGTCTCGACCCCGCCGCCGAGCCCTGAAGAGGTTAATGCGGTGACGGAGGCCGGCACCTGCCCCTCGCGGGCCTCCCGGGCCGTGGCGCACAGCCTCTGCCCCCCCCGCCCCGCCCCCTTGCCTGCCTC
Organism: Delphinus delphis; assembly: GCF_949987515.2. NCBI lineage: Eukaryota > Metazoa > Chordata > Mammalia > Artiodactyla > Delphinidae > Delphinus > Delphinus delphis. The sequence continues at coordinate 8,848,498 of NC_082698.1, read as the reverse complement.
TGCCCGGGTTGCGCCGCCGACTCCTAATCAATTAGCCCATTAACGAGCCCTTGGAGGAGTTAAGTAGGGAGAGGTTCTGCCACGGGTAAGGCTGCAGTCGGTAACTCACCGCGGCTAATGATATTATAAGCGCTTTGCTCAATAACCCGGGCGCGGCGCGGGCGAGGAGAGAACTGCACCGTCATGATGCAGAGTCTGGACATTTGTAGGGACTGATTCCAGAGTCTCCTCTCACCCTTGGCTGCATTTGGGGGGCACCCTAGGGTCAGGGCTCCCGGGATCATTTGGTCGAGCGGTCTCGAGGCCTCAGACCCAGGGGGTGGGGTTGCCTGAGCGCCCTGGAGCCTTGCTTCCACCTTCGGTTCTTCGACGCTTGTGTAGACAGCTGTGCCCCCGAAACATTTTGCCTGCGCCGGACTGGTTCCACATCCAGTACCAGCTGATCTGGGAATTAAAAGAACAAGAGTCAGGGCTTTGAGGGGGCCGTGAGGATGAGGTAGGGAAATGTGGTTAATTGAGCGCCCACCGCAAGCTGTGCTCAGAGTTATGCACTTTGACCTCATACAGCTTCTGTGAGGTAATCGTTGCTTCTCCCCCCAATTTTAGGAATGAGGAAACCGAGGCTCAGAAAGTTTAAGTATCCTGTCCAAGGTCACCTAGCCATTTGAATACACTTTGTCTAATTCTAAAACCATGTCGCTATCCTCACCTCCTTCTCTCCTTTCCTGGAGCAAAGCGCTTCTCTTTTTGCAGCAATTCCCTCACCTCCAATATTTGCCTAAAAGTGAGAGTCACTTATGGAAGAGGAGGCCGAGCTTTGGGCTGCTTACAAAGGTTTACAGAGGACCTACAATGAGTTCCTAGTGATTCTAGGCTTTCCAGTGCTTTTTCATTCCTACCTAAAGCCATCCTCGAAACAGGTGAAGGGGAGATATTAATGAGAAGTTCATATCACCTAGGAGGGCAGTGAGGCTCTGACTGGGATTTCACTTGTCCAAGTTCACGCAGCATGGAAATGAGGGTGCTGGGACTTGAACCCGAATCTCTTGAAACAAGATCTAGGGCTTCCCTCCCGCACCCCCAACGATCTTGCAGCCCCGTTGGGCCTGTGACAGGGGTGGGGTCTGTAGGCGGGGAAGGGCCCAAGTTGTCTGCTCCCAGGCCTCCCCGGTAAGCTCCTGGAAAGAGCATCAGTTCCTATGCGCACGCTCCTAAATCCCCCGCCCCCCGGCCTCCTGCGCCGGGCGCACCGGTCTGCGGGGTGCCAGCCCTGCTGGCCTGCCCAGGCGAGAAGGAGTGAGTTTGGGGAGGGTCGTGGAACAGCCTGTGAGTCCCTCTGAGGGTTCGAGGACCCGTCGCCTATGGGAGGCGTCGGGTCACTCCAGCTGAGCCCCGAACTGCCCCTACCTCTCGAAAGGGCAGGGGTCCGAGCGATCAGTGCCGCCACACAGGGTAGGAACTTGGGCTGGAATCTATGTTGCTTTCGGTCCAGGCTGGCTCTTTGCACGCTCCTGGGAGCACAGGCGCTGCATGCGGGGCCTGGGCTTTTTTGAAATTTTCCGGGGCCGCTCGGCGGCGCTGCGATTGGCCGCGTCTGAGTAACCTCTATGCAAATGAGGCCGCGCCACCTCTGCGCCGCCGGGGACTCGGCGAGCTGGCGGGCAAGGAAGGGGCATTCGCGCCGGGGCTGGGCGGCCGCACCTAAAGCCGGGCGGGCACGGACCCCAGCGCAGCCGTCCGGTGCCCGCGTGTCCCCCGCGCGTAGGGGACGCCTCGCCAGCTTTGCCGCCCCCTCCCCCTGGCTCCCCTCCCCCCTCCCCCTGGCTCCCCTCCCCCCTCCCCCCACCCCCTCCGCCTGCCTGCCTGCCTGCACCACCTTCCACCCAGATCATCTCTAAAGGGAGTTCTTGGTTTCCTCCGATTTCTTATGAACCCAGGATGGGAAGCAAGGAAGATGCGGGCAAGGGGTGTCCGGCGGCCGGCGGCGTCTCCAGCTTCACCATTCAGTCCATCTTGGGCGGGGGCCCCTCGGAGGCGCCACGGGAGCCCGCCGGCTGGCCGGCCAGGAAGCGCAGCCTGTCTGTGTCCTCGGAGGAGGAGGAGCCGGACGAAGGCTGGAAGGCACCCGCCTGCTTCTGCCCAGACCCGCACGGTCCCAAGGAGCCCGGCCCCAAGCACCACCCCCCCATCCCCTTTCCTTGCCTGGGTAAGGATCGCACGCCCCCGGGTCAGCAGCGAGCAAGCTCTAGGGGAGGGAAGCTGTGCGGGGGCTCTCGCGTCGCCCCCCCCCTCGCCTGGCCAGAGCCGCGGCCGCGCGGGGTGCAGTGCCGAGGGGAGGAGACGCGCGCTCTGTGCTGACTCCTCCGCCCGGCGGGCGCTCGGGAAGAAACCGGGAGCACAGATGTGGCGCGGCGCGGTTTTGGGGAAGGTTGGGTTGGAGGGAGAGTGTACCATAGTGGGTTGGGCACAGGGCCTGCCGCACGCGTGGCTGTGCCCTCAATATCCCCTTTGCACATCGTATACTTTCTGCACACGAGGTCTGGAAGTCGGATCTGAGCGGTCGGTCTTTCTCTACCGCAATCTCTTTCAGCGTCTTTTTCTTCTCTCTCTCTTCCGCTCTCTCGACCTCTGCCTCTCTCTCTCTCTCTCTCTCTCTCTCTCTCTCTCTCTCTCTCTCTCCTCCTCCTCCTCCTCGGAATGATTAGCACTCCAAGATGATTGACAATGGTGCCTTTCGTAGATGGTTCCTCTTTACAACATCTGACCAAGGGGAGCCCCGCGTTAGTCCTTAGCGTGATTTCAGAACAAACGGCCTGTGAAATGATGCCACACTATAAAGCTCAGGGAACTCTTCCAGTTCAGTTACAAGGCAAAATCATCTTTTAAAATGATGCTAATGTCCCCCCCTCCAGATCTCCTCCCCCTGTTGCCACACGTCCTTTCACGAAGCTGGGAGCACAGAGACCCCAGACTCGAAGTAGCTGGATCCCTGTCCTGTTGCTTTTCAAAAGGCGGGTGCCGGGCTTTGGGTTTCAGCGAGAGGGAGAGAAGAGGATGGGGGTGGGGACCAAGGAAGATGAGACCAAGGCTGCAGGCGCCTGCCAACTCCCTGGTTCCGGCGAGAGCTGGGGGTCTTTGAGGCTTCCCAACTCCATGGCCTTCCTCTTTGTTCTCACTCCCCAGGTACCCCCAAGGGCAGCGGAGGCGCGGGGCCGGCGAGCTCGGAGCGCACGCCTTTCCTTTCTTCGCACCCAGACTTTAAGGAAGATAAAGAGAGGCTCTTGCCCGCGGGCTCGCCGTCGCCGGGGCCCGAGCGGCCGCGGGACGGCGGCGGCGCCGAGAGGCAGGCGGGCGCGGCCAAGAAGAAGACGCGCACGGTCTTCTCGCGCAGCCAGGTGTACCAGCTCGAGTCCACCTTCGACATGAAGCGCTACCTGAGCAGCTCGGAGCGCGCCTGCCTTGCCTCCAGCCTGCAGCTCACCGAGACCCAGGTCAAGACTTGGTTCCAGAACCGCCGCAACAAGTGGAAGCGGCAGCTCTCCGCGGAGCTGGAGGCGGCCAACATGGCGCACGCGTCGGCGCAGACTCTGGTGGGAATGCCGCTGGTGTTCCGGGACAGCTCGCTGCTGCGCGTGCCGGTGCCACGCTCGCTCGCCTTCCCCGCGCCGCTCTACTACCCGGGCAGCAACCTCTCGGCCTTACCTCTCTACAACCTCTACAGCAAGCTCGACTACTGAGCGGCCCGCCGGCCCCGCGCCGCCCGCCCGCTCCCCGCCAGCCTGGCGCGGGCTGCCCCCACTCCGGAGCCAGGGCTGCGCGTTTCCAGAAATATTACGAGATACACCATGTGTATTCGTTACCTCTTATTTATGGCCTCTGCCCTACTTTTTGTTTTGATTGTTTCTCGTATTTATCGGCATTCCTCCAGCCAGATCATCTGCTTTCTACCCCAAACAAACCAATACGTTTTGAAAACCATGTTCTAGGGGATGTTCTACGGTGGTGGTGGGAAAGGGAGTTTCGGCCAGATCGACATTGATCAGTGGGGGAAAAAAAGCAGTAAAACACCAGACCAGGTACATTCTTCTCCCCCATATATACACCTGTATATATGTACACGCACACACGGCTGGCCAAGCCAGCCCTTGGGGGCTTCGAACAATGATCTCGACTCCTCTTTTCGTTTCCCTTGTCCCGAGGATGGGTAGGGGAGAAAGGGGGGGGGAGATTTCAGATCTGTAAATATTTTTAAAAAGAAAAAAATAAAACATTTTAAGCATCGTTGCTAACTTTGGTGGAATTGATTGTCCGGCGTACTAACGCGCAGGTGTTCTCGCTTTTCCATGAAAGAGCTTGCAGGCGGGCGTCAGAAGAGGTCTGGCTCGAGCCCCGTGGAAGGTGGGGCGGGGGTCAGAGGTTAAAGGTTGGGACCTTGGCCCCGCCGAGGCGGCCCGTGGGCTGGAGGCGCACCCCTTTCCACTAGCTGGTGCCCGTAGTCTCCGCGCGGCGGAGGCTCACCTCGGCGGGAACCCAACTCTGGAGCCCGCGCGGAGAGGTACAGACGGGGGGCGGCAGGCTTCACTGCCGAAGCAGTTGCCTCCCGGAACGAGCTTCTTTCCAGCCCTGGGAGCGCCTCGGGGTTGACGGCAGCAGGGCGTCGTGCGTCGTGGTCCAACCTGTGACAGGAGCCTCCTCTCCGAGGGCACAGGGCAGGTGGGGCGGCGCTGCCTGGATCAGGTATAGAGCCCGGTTTGCTCGTCCCCCAGACTGGTGCGCTCACAGTTTCCGAGCCGCGCGGTGCGGGAACAGGTCGCGGAAAGGCAGCACTTCGGCTGAAGAGGGATGAGGCGCGAGACTAGGCAAAGAAAGCGCGGGAGGCAAAGGCTCCTCCCCACACTGTTTTGTTGTTGTTTATAGTTTGCCTTGTGCGTGGCTAAGGGGCCGGGTCGCGGGCGAGTACGTGGCAGCGGGCACTGAATGGAACCTTGGTGCGCGGTTTGCGCGCCCACGGACCTCGGCGCCCCAGCACCTGCTGCCTCACCCTGGCTGGGCGGGCACGGCACCGAGAGGACAGACGCGTGCCGAGTGTCATGCAAATCGCAGTCTCGCAGTGTTAGATCGCAGCCACCTGTTCCTTGTAAAACGTCAGAAAAAAAAATTGCCTGAGCTTTGAGGATGCTGATGGTTCGGTGTCACGTGGGGCGAGCTCCCGGGTCCTCCTGCCTCCAGCCCCGGGCTACTCCTTAGCCGCTGCAAAGGTGTCGGGAGTCGGCAGCGCGGAGCCCGGATCCCATCCTCTAGAGGGGGAATATTTGCGTGATAGACCTGTCTGTTTGAGCCGAGAGGCATCGAAATTATCTGCATTTTATGAAAGTATGCAGGATATCTGTTACCCGTCTATGTGACCCGCAGTGTCATGTCTTAAATGCCTGGTGTCTTGTCCATTTGTGAGGTCATATTTTTTTTATGTTAGATTTCATAAAATTCAAGAACACATGTGCCAGTGCTGTGAGGTCAATTGCATTTATTTCATTTCAACTGAGTTCAATTCAATAAATATTTACTGAGCCCTAGTACTTGCTGAAAACTATGCTAGATATTGGCTAGTCAGAGAGAGAAAACAGAACTGTCACTGGATCTGTTTTTTTCTGATTTATTTGGTACGCATATTTCAATGAAGTTTTCTCTTTCCAGAAACCTGCTTTAAATTTTTCTTTCCTCTCAAGCTGCTATTTGAATATTCCATGCAGAAGTAACGGAACTGCCTTCAAGGAACTACTTGAATAGGAATATTTCACCCATATCATTTTTGTCTGCACTTCAATAGATTACATTACAGTATTGGGTCACTATATACTTCTTGGGCTTACTTCCTTCATAGGAAGTTGTTTCCTGTAGGCAGTTAATGGCGGAGTGGTTTTTGCCCTTAAGATTTTAGGGATGATCATTTTCCAGTTTGTCATATAGCGGGTACTTCACTTTTTTTACTAATCCAGAAATTAGTAGTCAAAGGTGATCCAACAGTGTGATTAGTTTCTAGGAATTCCTCTTTCTTATAGGTAACTAAGTACACACACACACACACACACACACACACACACACACACACACGGCTTTGCATGTGGATTTGAAATGTTCAAGACTCCATTGTGGCCAGGTTTCCTATCTCAAGACTATCAATTCATTTGAATAAGCAGCAAAATCATCAGCCTCCTTTCAGGCTCTAAACTGGATTTAAAAGATTGACGTTTCTTAAAACTCAAATCGAGTCCGGCTGTAACTGCCTGCCCAGAGGGACCTGAATCATACACACACTGGTTAATGAAATACGCTTAGATTTTATTAGTGGGTAATTCATGCTCAGAATCTCGAAACACTAGTAGAATTAAATGAACAACTGGGAGAGGGAACCAAATAAAATTATTTGGAGATAAAATTATTTAGCCAAAATTAGAATGGAGGCAAGGCACTGCACTTTAAAATTCTTAACCTAGCCATTAAGTTGTTGAAAGAGGAGAGAGAACCAAGTATGAGGACTGGTGAGGAGACAGGGCAAGAATCTGTCCTTTTGACAGGAATATCATCAATACACCGGGCAGAAGGGTGGTTGTTGTGTGTTTACTGTGTCACCATTCATAAAAAAGTGCACCTGAGTCAGCATATATGAATGCATAAGGACCAACAACACTTTTTCTCTATCAAGGTAGAAATTAAACACTTTAACCTCAGCAGTTTCCTCCCACTTCATACAAGATCATTTAATAATAAGATTTTTTTTTTACAAAAGCCTGTGAAAAAGAGGTTATAGCATGGATTAAATTGAAAATTTTCAGTGCACTTTTGATATTCAAGAGTAACTGAGTCACAGCATTCTAGTTATAAATTAAGTATTGCTTTTCTTTCATGGAGACCAAATTATTTCTCATTACAGGAGCAACGTTCTTGATTCTATTTCTGGAGGATTCTAGAAACAGAAAATCCAGCAAACCGAGCCTGCAAGTCTGGCGAGTTCTTGGAGTGGGAGGGGGTGGATGGAGAGAAGCTTGTAGGTGTCATTTTAGGGCCCTACCTGAACATATGTCTCAAAGAGGCTTTTGAGCTTTAACACACTGCAGAGTAATCATTTGTTTCTCAGTCTGTCCAACCTTCTGGACAAAGAGTTCCTCAAGAGCAAGAATCGGTCTGATTAATGCATCTTCCCGGTTTTCTCACCAGGCCTGGCATGCGCTGGGTGCTCAATAAATGTTTGCAGGAAAATGGAATGAAGAGATAAGCAGAGTATAAATAAGGATGAGTATCTTTAAGGTCAGTAGATCTTCGACAGTGGCAAATGTGAGAGCCTGGTTCATAGGTGGAATGTCCAGGAAAATGAGAAAAAAGTAGGGCAAAATATACACTTCATTTGAACAAATAGTTTTTTCTCCATTCCAATTTTGGTCAACTTCATGGGCATATGCATGTGCAGTGGAAGGGAAACTAATTTAGCTCTATAAAAGTACTGACCAAAATAAGGTTTTTGTGTCTGAGAGATTAACTGAGATGGGGAGGGCCCCAAGAGTCAACTGGGAAGAGTATCTTTCCCGCCTACTATTCAGAGGACAGGCCAGGCGTCGGCCCCTGGGAGACTACATTTCCCAGCGTGCCGCACACGGAGGGGCGAGGGCGTGAGCGCAGCCTTGGCGCGGTGCTCTTTGGGAGTTGTAGTTTTCACTCGTCCGGCACCTGCGCTGGCGCCTCAGCCTGGTGGTGAAAAGAGGCCACGTGACCGGAAAAGCCGTCATTCGCCTTTGTGCCGGAACAGGTTGCCTGGGTTGACTGACGCCCGGCGGACCAATCGGCTGCCTAGAGCGAGACGTTGGCGTTTGAAATCAGCCAATGGCAGGCATTGGCTGGAACTTCCTCTCCGCCCCTTTCGTCCGGCCTGCGAGAGCTACGAGGGAAGCTAGGCGGCGGCGAGTAGCGGCGAAGTTGCTTCAGAAGGAGCTAAGGTAATGGGGAGAGGCGGCCGGGCGCAGTAGCGAATTCTCTGGGAACCCCTCCACCACCCCCCGCACCCCGGGCCCGGAGCTGGCGGAGCCGTCCTCTGGGAACCGGTTCCTCTTCCACAGGTTTTCTTTTATTTCAGGAGCAGGCGGGGCGGCAGGCCCAGTGGGGGAGGCCGGGGTGCAGGAGCCCGCGGCGGGCCACCCTGGAGGCTGGAGTTAGGGGTGCGGTGGCGGCGACGCGGCCGGCTGGGGCGCTTAGAAGGGGCGGCGTGGGGTGGGGTGGGGGAAGATGAGGCCGGACCGCGGCGGGCGCGGCGGTTCCGCGCAGGCGCAGAGGCCGTGTCGGCGGCCTTCCCTAGGCCCGGCCCCCGTGGGGCCCCCTCGCTGCCCCGCCGTCGGCGAGTCCAGCCCCCGGACCCTTGGGGACTCTAACTAGGCGCTTGTTCTGTAGATGACCGGTTCTAACGAGTTCAAGCTGAACCAGCCACCCGAGGACGGCATCTCCTCGGTGAAGTTCAGCCCGAACACCTCTCAGTTCCTGTTGGTCTCCTCCTGGGACACGTCCGTGCGCCTTTACGATGTGCCGGCCAACTCCATGCGGCTCAAGTACCAGCACACCGGCGCCGTCCTGGACTGCGCTTTCTACGTAGGTGTCCTCCGCTTCCGCTTCTGCCCCCCTTTAATAGTCTCGGTATGGTGTTTCTGGTCAACAGTATCCGTTTTCCGTTGTTGGGCCGAGGCTTTTGTCGGTGGGGTCATTTGGATAGCTCCCCTCCCTTCCCCCAGCACTTACCTTGAGCCCCAGGTACTGTCTTTTTGTTTTTTGTTTTTTTTGTGTGTGTGGGTTTTTTTTTTTTTCTGGCGCTGGGGACTTGCAGACGTCAAGAACTCGGTCTCCCCTTGTGTTCTAATAGCGCAACCCTGCAAACCTTTTGGACGTGATGTGTTTGAAACTCACAACAAGACAGTAACATTTGGCTGTCTTGTTAAAAGAAAGGTCTGTTTGCGAGTACATGGGAATGCCTGTTGACTGTCAGCCAGTGTGGTGAACAGTTCTTCCTTAATTTGCTGGCGTAGTACTTTTCTCAGCTCCTTAATTTGCTTTATTTTTTGTACTGTTTTTTTGTTTGTTTACAGTGAGTAGCTGAGCCCAGTGTACCTCTCGTCCTGAGCATAAACTGGATAGTTGGCTGTAGAAACAGGAATTTTAAAATGCTTTTTAAAGCTCTGTAAGTTTTAAATGACTTGCACCTTTATTTTGTAGGATCCAACACATGCCTGGAGTGGAGGATTAGACCATCAATTGAAAATGCATGATTTGAACACTGATCAAGGTAACATAGCCACGTTTTCACCAGTTTAGTGTTTTCTTAGTTAGTGGTTACTTGTAAATGTTTATTCATGAAGAGTAGTTCCTGAATTGCTTAGTTCCTAAGTTGCTTAGATACAAGTAAAAATGGCTTGAATTTAGGACTTTTTCGTTTAAATGATAACCATTAAATTACAATCACAAAATATTACGCATGTATTTTATCAGTGAAACTCATGATCTCCATCCACAGTGTTTACATGAAGTGGCACTTAAGTATTTGCCCTTTCCCTTGCCCTCAGAAGGGGACTGGGTCCCGCAGTGGACTACCTTTCAGTAGGATTTTTCCAGGACAGTGCTGATGTTTCAGCGTTCTCTTTTCAGAAACTAATTGAGTTTAGACTGAAGGAAGATAGGTTTTAAAAAATTTAACATTATAAAAATAGCCAACCCTGTCCAGATACCATGTTAACCCCGCTTGTATAATTGTTTAGCATAGAATATGCTTCAGTTGCGTTTATTGAATGAAGAACAAGATGACACATTTTCTTTTAGTTAATTTCTAAGAGATATGAAATAACTTACCCACATTTTTGTGGTGACTTTGGAGCAGAGTAGAGATTGGAATGGAACCCGAATACACACAGAGCTCTCTAGTGGAGGTTTTTTTTTTTTTTTGGTATATGCGTACGTTAGACATAGATGTACTTGAAGGACATGGCAAGGCACAGAGATACGACTAACGAGGATGAGTTGGACAGTGGGATGGATAGAGGATGGGGACTATATCTTATCCAAAAAAAAAATAAAGAAGGATCCAGTCAGAAGAGGCTTTTGCATGAAAGCCGTTTTGTCATGTAACTTACAACTGCAGGTGTTTGGTTTTGTTTGCTAGCAGCTTATTCTAGATAGGAAGTTAACTTGCAGGTTTAGGTTCTGTTTGTTTGAAAACTCAGGAGAAAAAAACCACTGAAAAGGAAGCAAAAGTTTTTGAAGTTATAGGCCATAATTAAGGGAATTAGCTGTTTATTCTCAGAAGGTCATTGCTGAACTTCACGAGATACCATTTAAACAAGAAAAAAAAGTATGTATTTAAACAGGTAGTTTTCCTCTTTGAGGATCAGGGCCACATATTGTTTGTTCTTTGTTGTATCCTTAGCATGTGGTATAGATTCTGGCACATAGTAGACATTTAGTAGATGTTAGTTGAATGAATGAATCAGATAGGGTGAAGAGTTGAAACTGAGACGAAAGAAATTGTGTATTAGAAATTTGACCCACCATGAAAACCAAGTGGGTTAATCATAAGACTCCCTGCCTTCCTCATCCCCAGCTCTCAGATAATCCTGTTATCACTTAAATAAGTTTCTTTGAAACATCAGCTTAACTCGGTAAGTTTTATCCAGATCCATTTGACCAGAGTTCTCCACTCAGTGGTTCATTTCATCAGGTAGTTCTTGAGCACCTACCGTGTATAAGAACCTGTACTAGATAGTCAGAAGTATAGAGTTAAACAAGGTTCCTGATTTGAAGGAATCTAGAATCAAGTGAGGAACATAACAAATATGCCACCATTTTAATGTAATCTGAAACTGAAGTCAGCTTTTGGTATTACCATGCCAGTGAATCAAGCTATGCACTGTCAGGTGAACAGAGATGAAAGGATGACTTTTCTTAGTCGCGGAGAAATTTTTCTGTGTGTAGTAGTTCCATTGAGTGGGTGGAAGCGGATTTGTTACAGTGCGATGAATGTTTCCTTCTATTGTTCACTTGAGGAATCTTTGTTTAGTAAAGCTAGGTGTGGTTTGTTGGTTTGTTTTTTCCTACAGAAAATCTTGTTGGAACCCATGATGCCCCTATCAGATGTGTTGAATATTGTCCAGAAGTGAATGTGATGGTTACTGGGAGTTGGGATCAGACAGTTAAATTGTGGGATCCCAGAACCCCTTGTAATGCTGGGACCTTCTCTCAGCCTGAAAAGGTAGGCTCTTTATATTCGTAACAGGAATTATGGTCCTTGGGGTGGTTTGACTTGATAAATGTTTGATGAATATGATGTTCAATTTAGAGGTTAAGAGTTGATGAGTCTGTTTTACAAACTCAGCTAAATATGTGAAGGAAAACTAATTTTGGTATTTTGGTCAACATTTTCTGTCAGTTGTCGTATTTGTACTGGATAGCACTAGTCCTAAACCCACTTCCATGTATTAACGCTTTCAGTCCTAGGGCTGAGAAGCAACTTTTCAGAGAAGTCATTTAGCAAAGACTGTTCCATTGCCTTCATTTGGGTCTGACGGCCCCAAACCAGGAAGTGGGATGGAGCATCACTCATTTTCACTTATGACCTGAGGTTTCTCTTGCGTTGACTAAGAGGGTGAAATGGGTTATCATTTGAAGTTTAGTGAAAAAGATGTTCTATATTCCCTGGTTTTTACCATTTATTTATTGTTAATACTAACAGATGTAGTTTGAAGGCTGTAGTGAAGGAAGCTTCTTAAAACTGAAACTTTGTGTATTATTGTAACCTTTTTATCTGTACAGTGGAAGTGTAATTGAGCATTCTTGCTGTATGCTTTATCAGACTTTATCAGGTGGTAGTTAATTTTAAAGATTGATTGTTTTAGCAATTTAAAGGTATCCTTCACTTGAGTCTATTTCCTCAATGTAAATATACTGTTCAGTTCCTGTTAGCTGTCATTATATACCGTAGTGCATCCAAAGAGCCATTATTTTTGTCACATCACATTCGAATCTACTCCTGGCAAGACCTTTGTTCAGAATAAAATAATTGCATTGTTTCTGGTTTTGATTTATGGTTGTATGTAACGTGTTAAGAGCTGTGATAAATTGCTGACAGAATATCATATAATGGACAGCCACACTGAATCAAGCTGCTTATTGGTTCAGCAAGGTTCATTATGTCACTTTTTTTAATATTGTTTTTGATAAATGTATATGTCTAGTCAGTAGCATGACAGTGTTTTTACTTGATTTATGATTCGTGGGGATAGAAAGCACTTTTAGAAGCTTGTGTGTCACCTGTATAGTAAAGATTTAAGATAAAATTCCCATTCTGATTGTACTGTTATCAACTGATCTCTTTCTGTGTTTCTTAAAATTTGGTGTTTCATATATCTTAGGTTAATTTCTGTTTTTCTGCAAACATGTTTTCTGAATAAACAGCGGTAAATCTTAATATGTCTGTTATTGAAATATTCTTGTGTTAAATCTACTGTTTTGAATCTTTTAAATTTCTTGTTTTTCCCTTGGTCAAATTAGCTGTTGAATTTAAAGGCCAGATTGTAGAGACTGTCCGCTCGTTACATTGTGAAACCCAATTTGTTTTTTTCCTCCGGGCTGGTAGTATGTGGTTAACATATTAGTGATTACTAACCATAAGGTTTAATTACTGAATGTTAAAGAGAGATCTTACCATGTCATGAGGCCTCTTCATTTTTTATAATGATTTTTCAGGTTTTAAAATATTAGATGAGTTGCTTATTAATTGAAAGTAATGATCAGGGCATAGTTATATATACCTGAAGTCTAGACTTTAAAAAAATGGTTTAACCTGATCAGGAACATACGTTTTGCCACCATTTTCATGAATTTGCGACCTCTATTTAGTCCCCAGATCACATATTTGAAAATAAGTAACTTTAAATGCTTATTGGCAGGAAATTTTGTGATTTGTTTTAAAGGAATGTTTTTGTGGAAGTTGTTTTGATATTGAAGAAAAGGAATTTTGAGGGGAAAAAAATAGATGCTTTTAGGGAATAAAATGCTTTTTAAATTTTCCCTGAAGATAACTCTGTCCTGAGTGTTCAGTATGACGTCAGGGTATAAGAATTTGCCTTGTCATATGCCAGACCACTATCCTTGTCTTTTAATTTTGAGTTCGTATGCCACCAAAAGCAACTAAGAAGCTAATTAATGATAGCTCTCTCACTCTTCCTGGGAAGGCCTATTTATTCAGTGTGACAGCTGGGAGAGTCAAGATTTTTAGAGTTACAACATGAAATATCCTTCCAAAAGGTGGTCATAGAAAAATAACTTTGAAAATGATTGTTTTATGAAAAGCCAGAAGCCCATTGAAAGCTATTTTGAGTTTTTATGGCTTTATTATCTCCTTTTTGAGTATTTTCTACAATTTTATATTGTCACTGAATGAAACAAGAGGGCTGTAAAAACTGTTTAATAATTTAACTTGTTTTAGTAACGAAGAGAATTGTTTCAGAGATGCTTTCGGAGAGTTAATTAGAATGTGCATTATGTGATACTTGGTTAAGTATTAAGAATATCTTGTGTTTATTATTTTGTGCCAATTGGATTGTGTAACTGTAGCATTTAAAATTTCATACCTGTGTTTGTGGACCTGATCAGCTAACTTTTTTATGGTTTTATGATTAGTGGACTTTATCTTGGTGCGAAATGCCATTTGCAGGCAAGCAGATGATTTTCAGCAAGTTTTGATCTTTCTTGAAAGGTGTATACCCTCTCAGTGTCTGGAGACCGGCTGATTGTGGGCACCGCAGGCCGCAGAGTGTTGGTGTGGGACTTACGGAACATGGGCTACGTGCAGCAGCGCCGGGAGTCCAGCCTCAAGTACCAGACTCGCTGCATACGAGCATTTCCAAACAAGCAGGTACTGACCTCTCCTCCCTGTGCCCGGGGAATTTGAAAATAGGAGGATCTTATATGATAATGATTTGGTCACTGCCTTTTAAAGCTTTGCTTTTTTTTTTGAGTAGTGATTTAGAATTTGTTGTAAATTTTTGACAGCCTTTTGTTAAAAGGTGGTATGTTAACTCAATTTTAGAGAAAGCTTTGATGTTCAGAGAGGATAAGTAATCTGCCAGTGGCTAGAGTAGAGGTTTTCAGATTCCTTGGTGATGCTAGTCCAGGATGCTTGACACGTATACAGTAATCAGAGAGAGTTTTGCAGGTATTTTAATTTACAAAACAGTGAATTCAAATTTAAATCTGGAAATTTAGGATTATGGAATTTGCTGTTCTCTCTCTCTTTTTCTTTTTTTTTTTTGCACCTCTTTTTACCCTAATGCTAATAGAGTTTAGTCAGTCTGCTAGCAGACCTGGATTTTTCTTTTCTAAAAGAATGCCATTGAGGGTAGAGAGGCGTTGTCCCTCATATAATGACGAACAGGGTAGGTCACCCTTCCCATCATCATTACTAGATGAGGTGACACTATTAATCTGCCCTTTCGTCCCCACATCCTTAAAGTTCAAAGGGAAGTTGGTGGTGGGGTCAGCTGCTGTAGGAATTTTACAAGAGGAAAAGTCATTAAAAACAGTGGGTGTCTTTGGAATCTAATGGCTATCCTTAGTGCTTATCAGAAGGCTAGTACCTCAAATGGTGATCACAGTTCTTCTCAGGATATTGTAAATTTCCATTGAAGATAAGGAATTGCAGTTATGTGAACTTTAGAGATTTAAGTGCATGATTAAAATATGCTTGCATTTATGAATGTTATTACGTCTTCTATCTAAAATTTTCCATCAGAGTTTATTTCCAGTTTATAATGGAAGTTTAAAAGTAACATTTTACTGATTTTTTTTCCCTCCATAAGTAGTTTTTTAGGAGTAAATCTTTTTCATATCTTGAAGAATTAAAAATATAGATTTCATATTTATCTTCATCTCTTACTTTCTTTGACATACTATTTCGAGGCAAAGTGAGGAAAGGTTTGAAATTATAAGCCACGTTTGAACATCACTGAAAATCTGTGTGGTTTGTGTGTACACTTGACTTGGTGTAGTTAAATGCGAGAGGCAGGATGACCAAGATGGAAGGCTGGTTTTCCACTTGGTTTGGATTATTGGTACCCTCAGTGAAGGAGACACAATTCTCTTAGAGTTGTTAGAGGTGAGGAGGCGTAGAGCAAAGAAAAACATATTCCAGCTGATGGAATGAATTCTAGTCCCCTTCTGGACAGGACAACAAATAAATGATACTGAAACACTTTAAAATTCCTGTTGAGGTTTGACAGAGTAACTCAACATTTTTGATTGCAGTGTGCAGGGTACTGGTAGAATGAAGAAGGCAAGTGATGGTGGCCTTTTATTTATTTACTTGTAATAAAACAGATATAAGTGTTCTTAAACTTTGGAGTGATCTTAACTATGTTAGTACAGCTTAAACACGTGGTTAAAACCTGGCCGTATTCTCTTTTCATTTTAAAAATAATCATCTTTCTTTACTGTGGGCTGAATTTTGGAATTGGGTTGAGTTTGGGAATCCAGGCCTAGTTTTGGAAGCTGGATTCACCATTTTTGTCCTCTGATTTCCTCTTGTCAGGGTTATGTATTAAGCTCTATTGAAGGCCGAGTGGCAGTTGAGTACTTGGACCCAAGCCCTGAGGTACAGAAGAAGAAGTATGCCTTCAAGTGTCACAGACTGAAAGAAAATAATATTGAGCAAATTTACCCAGTCAACGCCATTTCGTTTCACAACATCCACAATACCTTTGCCACAGGTATGCTAACCTGTATCTAGTTGTTAAGATAACAACATTTTGCTATTAATTGAACAGTGCACGTTTGTACTTGGGCAGAGTTTTAAAAAATTGTGCTTGCTTTTTATGATATTTACAGGGAAGAAAAACTGGTATAATACTCCCTGGGGAAAATGTAACTTCTGTGACCTTAAAAATGGTTAAAATAATGGTTATTTTTGTATCTGCTTTTAAGGACTGTTGTAACTCTTGAAATTACTTGCAGGTGGTTCTGATGGATTTGTAAATATTTGGGATCCATTTAACAAAAAGCGGCTGTGCCAGTTCCATCGGTACCCCACCAGCATTGCGTCACTCGCCTTCAGTAATGATGGGACTACACTTGCAATAGCATCATCGTATATGTATGAAATGGATGACACGGAACATCCCGAAGATGGTATCTTCATTCGCCAAGTGACAGATGCAGAAACAAAACCCAAGTGAGTATGCTTCACCTGTATTTGAGCCTTTTCTTGCATTCAACCCAGGATTTATTAATTTTTCTAAATTCATGAATAGCATTGTTGATGCCTGCTCGATATTACAGCTGACTCTAGGGTTGGAGTTGATTTTATCTTGTTCTCCCAAGCTTTCAATATCCGTAGGTTGATAGACGTCTGATGGATAAAATTGTGCCTAGTTGTTTTGTAGAGAAGAATGTCAAACTCTCATTCTTCTTGAATAGGCACTATTATTTGAATCTCTGGAGTTATTACTAGCTCATTGCTTCAAAATTAAGTTGAGGAATTCAAGAATAATTTATTTTAGCAAATTCTATTTAAGATATTTAAGAATTTGAACTACCAAAAATCTTCCCTCTCCACAGAGGTTGTTTCTTTAATATTTACACAAAGTGAATGACCTTCAGGTCTTACTGGAAATTCAGAGTAATATGGCCTTGCCTGCGATAGCAGATTTCCTTAGTCTCGAAATTTTCATAGATGTCTTTGGCTCTTGGTTGTAACTGCTGACAGAGAGGAACCATTTCCATTTTTTGGTACCTAGGGCAAAGCTTTTTACTTAATTACCCGCACCAGGCTTCCAGGCTTTAGGGAAACCTGATACTTAGGCACTTGTTTAACCATGAAATACCAACCCCCAAGAGTCTTTGTCCTGTTCCTTGGCCCTGTCTACTCAGGCCCTGGAAGGAAGTCCTCAGTAAATATTTATGGAATAACTGACTTTTCAGGATTCCTGTACCTCTCTGAGTTAGAATGGTATAGAGTCCCGTTGCTAAATTGGTTGAGTCCCTGAGAAGGGGACAGAGTATTAAATACTCAATATCATGTGTGTTTTTACAGGTTTGACTTTAGAACAGACTTAGCATGTGAAGCCTGTTGGATAAAGGGCTGTGTTTGCATTTAATCTCTCACTTTTGTATCTCTTGTCCTGGCTGGCCATTTTGATCTCATGCTGTTCTTTTTTCTTTTGAACTTGTAGGTCACCATGTACTTGACAAGATTTCATTTACTTAAGTGCCATGTTGATGATAATAAAACAATTCGTACTCCCCAATGGTGGATTTATTACTTTTAACAAAGAAACCAGGGAAAAAATTTAATTTTAATATTATAAGAACCTGAAAATATTGGAAAACAGGTTTTTATTGCTTTTTGTAAAACAAACACTTTCTTTAGTGCATGAGATGGTTTGATGGTTTGCTGCATTTAAAGGTATTTGGACAAACAGAATTTGAGGGCAGCGACAGCACTTTTGAGAATCAGTTTTGACCTTGATGGTGTTTGTTTCTATTGTGGAAATAAATGTTTGTGAATAAATGTAGGTAGTAAAACCCCCTTTGCATTCTTTGTGGACCTTAAATGGTAGAGAAAAAGGCTCTTGAGCCATTTGTTTCTCTTGCTGGTTATAGTTGCTAATTCTAAAGCTGCTTCAGACTGCCTCATGAGGAGGTTAATCTACAATTAAACAATATTTCCTCTCGGCCGTCCATTATTTTCTGAAGCAGATGGGTCATCATTTCCTGGGCTGTGAAACAAAGCGAGGTTAAGGTTAGACTCTGGGGAATCAGCTCGTTTTCAATCTTATTAGGGTGCAGAAGGAAAACTAATAAGAAAACCTCCTAACATCATTTTGTGACTGTAAACAATTATTTATTAGCAAACAATTGATCCCAGAAGAGCAAATTGTTTGAGTCAGTAATGAGCTGAGAAAAGACAGAGCATATCTGTGTATTTGGAAAAATAATTGTAACGTAATTGCAGTACATTTAGACAGGCATCTATTTGGACCTGTTTCTATCTCTAAATGAATTTTTGGAAACATTAATGAGGTTTACATATTTCTCTGACATTTATATAGTTCTCATGTCCATTTCAGTTACCCAGCCACTGGTGATTAAGGTTAAAAAGAAAAAAATTATAGTGAGAATGAGATTCATTTCAATATAATGCCCTGAAGCAGAACATGAACTTAGCTTGGCCTATTCTGGGTAGTACCAAATAGTATTTTTGTTGTCACACTTTTTGTTTTTTATTTACATTATTTGCAAATGTATGTTTCTGAATGGTACTTGGACCTTTACTGAAATTTATTTTATCCATGATGTATTTAAAAAAAATTCTTCTGATACAGAGAAAGGTCTTATTTGTAAGTATTTCAGTGAAAACTTAGTGTAAGTCTGAACCCATCTTTTGAAATGTATTTTCTTCATTGCAGGTCCACCTAATCATCTCGTGAAAGTGGTTTCTCTATGGAAAGCTTTGTTTTGCTTCCTACAGTTACATGCTTATCCCCTAAGGGATGTGTTATAGTCATTGTGGACACGTTATTTAGTATGTGGATTTCTCTGTTTTCTGTCTTGCAAAAAACTTGTCTGTGTGCCCTTTCATACTGACTGTGTGTAGGATGAGGAGTCTTTGTGTCCTTTTGCAGTAGTCTGAAGAACTGTTTTCCCCCAGCAAGCCCAGTTGCTGTGTATGAGCAGCTTGAGCTCTTTTTGTAAAATAACCTAAACCTGTTAATTCCATGCTGTCTAATAAATCAGAGATTCAGAACCCTTAAATGTTGGATGTTTTTAAATGTTGGTAATTAATGTAATTTACTTCATAAAAAGGCTTCTGTAAAGCAAAACTCCCTTCATCGAGGGCCTGGTGGGGATGACATTGTACCTTTAGGTCCACACTGCCTCATTTAATTATGTCTATTCTGATGTACTTTGGGGATTCAGTCTTGGATAAAGTGATCTGTTGGAGTTCTGCCATTTCCCTCGTGCCCTCTCGCTGGATCAGCAGGGCCCTCGAGCCAACTGTGCAGCTTCACGGGATGGGCACAGACTGCATGGCAGCTGCCGGGCGCCTTTTGGCATGACTCTCTCCCGGTAGCTGGTGCAGCCGGGCTCCTGCAGCTCGCCCAGCCCGGTGCTGATGCAGCCAGCAGGCGCACTTGCAGCCAAGTGACAGACCCGTCTGTACTTATCCATCAAATGCTAAATCAAAGTGAAGCCCTTGGGATGGTAAATAATGTAATAGCCAGACACTAACTGATGGTATTGGTTCTTTAGTGTGATTATGTGCTTTTTAAAGTCATAACCACTTGGTTGAGGACAGAGCATAAATTTAAAACATTGTTTAGCTGAAAGAGAATTAATATAGTATTGTAAAAGGTGACTAAATTAAAGCAATGTGGGGGACCTGGTTTTGAGGGCATGGCGTGGCAGAACTTTTTTTGTCTTTCTATCACGATGTCTTCTTGTCTCTTGAAACCAATGTATCTCACCTTAAAGGTGTCTGCTGCCTCTTCTGTGGACCTCTTCACCAGCTCTTCTTCACAGATGGCCTGTTTATGATTATTGCCACCTTGCCCCTCAAATGACCCAGGTGTAACATCTTAGCATTTTCGTTGGTTTCCCTTACCCAGATTCTCTTCTCTGTTTTTAAGTGTCTCTTCTGTTTATCTTTCTTTTCTTTCTACTGCTACTATCCCACCACCTTAAAGGGTCCCCTCTGCCCATCTAGCGGAATGCAGCAGCCTCCAGTCCGGGCCCTAAATGCTCTGTCTTCTAGAGCAGGGACTTTCATACCTTTCGGTTGTGACCCAAGTAAGAAATACATTTAAACCACGGTCCAGAACACACAGAGGTCAGAACAGTATGTGTAGTGGTGACAGTTGTGTAAAGCATCGCTTGCCCTTTGTACATGTGATAACATCAGTTCCCTTCCTTCCTTCCTTTTTAGGAAATTCTCGTTATGGCCCCCTGAACGGATTTTATAACAAATGCCTTACCACCTCTAATTTGAAAAACAGCTCTGTACCACACAAAACTTTTAAAACTCTTGCTCTTTTTTATCATGCTGTGCTTGAGACCCTCCAGTGCCCCCGTTCCCCTTCATTCACTTTGTAAGACCCTATGCTTCCAAGGCCTGCAGATCACCAGGAAGGGACTGCAGACTGTCAAGGTACTCTTAGAAGAATGGGGGTGGAGCTGTCCTTCACTGGGAATTCTGACAGGTAGGTGGGAATGTTCTGGTGGCTGCAATATCTGGTCTGAATTTCACCGTGTAAAAACTTAAAGGTATGTTAGTTGGGGGAACTCCTTTGTTCCATATGAGACAGCCTGAATCTTGGAGTCCAGCCTTTGAACCTGGCTTTGAATCCCAACTTTGCTGTTTAATTCATTGCATCACTGGCCAAGTTAATTTCTGAGTAGCAGTTTCCTCATCTGTGAAATGAAAGTAATCCCTAACTCATGGAGTTATAAATGAATATATAAATTGTTGACTAGGGCATGCCTGACACAGTCATCGCTTTCTTAGGGTGAAAAAGTATTCAATCCGTTGTTCTCAGTTATTAGCTGTCTTTTCAGGTTCTTTTCTTTTCCATAAATTAATGTTCTTAGATATCTGTGGGATTCCAGGTTCTTAAATTTGTCAGTATATTCATCTTTTTAAAAACATGTATCAGCTGTTTTAAACATTCAGAAAAACTCAATCACATCTATAAACCCACCATCCAGATTTTAAAATGTTAATATTTTGTCATATTTACTTGCCTTTGTTTTAAAATAAAACACTGCACATGTTTGAAGCCTCATTTGTACCCCGTCTCACCACATTGCCACTTTCCATTCTTAAGTATTGTACTCACTTATGCCTTTATGCTCGTGAAGTATCCATATACAGGCAGACCTGGGAGGTATTGTTGGTTCGGTACACACTGCCGCGATGAAGTGAGTATTACAGCAGTGAAGGACGCACACAAGGTGTCTGGTGTCGCAGTGAATATAAAAGTTATGTTTATACTGTAGCCTGTTAAGTGTGCAATAGCATTATGTCTAAAAATACGATGTACATACCTTAATTACTTTATTGCTGAAAAATGCTAGCGGTCATTTGAGCCTTCAGTGAGCTGTAATCTTTTTGCAAAAGTATTATCAAAGATCACTGATTATAGATCACCATAACAAACATAGTAATAATGAAAAAGTTTGGAATATTGTGAGAATTACCAAAATGTGACACAGACATGAAGTAAGCAACTGCTGTTGGAAAAATGGCACAGATAGGGTTGCCACAAAACTTCAAATTGTAAGAGAAAAAACCGCAACATCTGCCAAGTACAATAAAGTGAAGCGTGATAAAACGAGGTCTGCCTGCATATGTTTAAAAAAATTTGCATAAATGGTATACTGTTTTCTATTCTGGAATGAACCGACCCCTATTTGACATCAGGTGTTGTTAATAAGATGTAGAAGGAAAGGGTTTTTTTTTTTTTTTTAGGCTATGCTGTGGGCTGCATGCAGGATCATAGTTCCTTGACAGGGATCAAACCCATGCCCCCTACAGTGGAAGTGTGGAGTCTTAACCACTGGACTGTCAGGAAAGTCCCCCTGAGTGCCCCCCTTTCTTGAACTATGAGATCAGTCACTATGACAAAAGGATTACCAGTTCTCTGATGTGTTGGGTCTTCAAGGGTGAAAACTGCATAACCTAACAGTGGTTGTTCTTTCCCCAAGAAAATAGATGAGTGTGTTAATAGTACCCAATAGGTTAGGTGTATTAAAAATAAAACATCCTTGTTGCCATCCAGGAAGGAAACCATAGCTCTGGTTTCATGGTTCTTCTCTCCTGTGACTTCCCCTCCTCAGTCTTTGAAATATCTCTGGGTAGCCCATCTTTCACTTGGGAAAATACTGATTTAAGCTATTAGGACTAGTTGCAACAGTTTTCCTTTCAAAGTGGCGCCTGGCTACGTTGCTTTGGGACTAGTGCTAAGAGAAATGAGAGCTGCTGAGCCTGGTGGCCACAAATACTGACTGGACCATTACGTACAAAGGCGCTTTGCCCTTGATCAGTGGTGTGTTGCAACAATGCTTTCATTTTGACGGATACCCACAGAACTTACGGAGTTGTCGTGGAGCATTGGCTTCTTAGTTGGGAATTATTTTGTGTCCTGATGTAAAGAAATCTGAACGTAAAAACTGGACTCTACTGTGATTTATAGAGAGCTATAATTGGGGGAACAAGCATGAGTTAGCCTGCTTGTTTAGTATAACTCAGGATTTGGCAACCAGCTTTTAGAACTTACTTTAAATGAAAAGCAATTGGTGGTATTTTGTTTTGCTTTGTTTGAATACACCACTGGTGGGATGACTTTTCCAGTCACCTGACTTGAATAGAGAAATGGAAAAAGAAATGCTTTGGTTTACTGAGCAGGGTGTCAGACTGAAGTAATTGAAGGCTCATTTCCAGTGGTTTATTTCATTAACTAATTTCCCAAGAAATATTCTTTCACCTCTGACCATCCTAGCTAACTTTGTGCAGTTAACACAAACCTGAGGAAGCCGTACGAATTATGCCTACTGGTCTCAGAAGCACCTAAGTTTGCTTTTCCAATGTGGTAACGAAGTACCTTTCATCCCTTTATAGGACTCTGTTATAGACTATTGCAGTAATTTAAAACCTATGTACCTAGACTCCTGACCTTGTTATAACATCACTTCATAATTCTCAAAATACTTGGCTCTTGAAGATTTTCTTAGCATCAGCCATGTATTCTTAAAGAGCCCAGATGATTTGTCTTTAGTGTTACATTACCCATATGTCCTCAGCCTGTAAGCCTTAACATTCTTACTGAATTGCCAGACAGAAATCCTTCAGTTTTTTTCATTATTTCACAGCTTAACATGGCAGTCAGTTATTAGCATTCTTCATTTAAAGAAATGCCCTTGTTGGGAACAATGGCAGCGTTTGCCTTCAAGCTTTGGGTGTAGAAGCGGCCCTCTGGCTGGGTTCACTGTTAGTTCATCAAGATCACTGGTGATACTGTGGAGAAGCACAGCTTTCCGTATGTGACTAACGTGAAGGGGGTCGTGGAATGGAGGGCAAGGATGTTACCCATTAGGCTGTGACCATGATCGTTGCCCTTAGTTGCTGTTGTTCATCAGGTGAACATGGACCTCAGTTACCAGCACAAGTTAGAATGGGCACTGTTTATTCAGAGCTTGGTACTTCCTTGCTTACTTTACTTATGTTAACGGAATGTGCTCTGTTAAATGTTGGGCTTCACCTTTACTTTGCAATAAGACCTACCATTTGTGCCATTTCAAAACATCCTGTGCTTGTGCCTGCCAGGCATTATCCAGAGTTTCGTTTTGGACTCAAATCTGAAGCTATTGAAGAGAAAGAGAAATCTCATTTATTTGGACTTCACTATCAGAATTTGCGATAAATTGACTTGTCTTAGGAGGAAAAGCAAATGAGATCAGAGGGAATATATTTAATTCTTGAAGAGAGACTCCTTTATGGAAATTAGCATATAATAGTAGTAATATTGCTAATAATAGTAGTAATATTTGGTCTGTACTTTGAACAGGACTTCTGCCTGGAAGCAGTAGAATAACCATCCGCATAACCGGGGTTGGGCACATTGAATATTTATAAAGAAGCACTTCTTGGCTGAAAATAGTGAAAACAGTTTGGGGACAAGCCTGTGGAAACAGAAAAACTAGCCTCTTGGGATTACTTGGGAAATAGTAGGACTAAGCTGAAATTTAAATTGGGCTATCAAGGCAAAATTTTAATTTGGCTAGAGTCCAAATTTCAGAAAAGGTTTTCTTATTCATTATCGATCCAAAATGAATAGAGCTCAGAAGAGGGGATTATTCCTGTTTCCTCTTTTGGCCAATGTTTAGACCTGTTTAGCCAACCTTCCTGATTGATTTCATCTTTTTAATCTGGACTGGTTTCTCCCTGATTAGAGCTTCTTGTGGAGTGGATGAGAAGAAAAATAAGAGTAGGGAAAGTTATTTTTAATACTTGTTGCCTTGAGCAGCTAATTGTAGATTTGCAATTAAAGGGACAAAAATGCCTGTGAAAGGTTCTGCTTTTTTGGTAACCGGAGAAGAACCTGGCAGGAGAGGGAAGTGGACATGTTGGAGGGAGTGGCAGCTGCGCTAGAGGCTAAGCCTATATAATATATGTGGGTGGAGTTGTCATTACTTTTGGGAGAAGGGGATTCATCTTTGTTTTTATTGGCTCTCCAGAAATAAAGTTCAGGAACTGGAAACTGAAGAAACCAGTTTGAAACGAGCCTTGTCTGACATATGTGGGAACTTACTGAATGACGGGTATCCCATCTCCTTGGACACCTAGAGAACTGAGATCTGAAAAGCTTCATAATGTTGAGGGCCTCACAGAAAACATGGCTGTTCTTCTAATGTAATCTTCCGTCACTGCCAATTGCTTGCTGGAAAAAATACCAGGGATCTCTCACAACAGCCTCATAGTCCTCAGGGATCAGAAGCCTGTGCCAGGCTGAAGGTTACAATGGCACACCCTTCAGGGTCTTCTGTTGGCCACTGCTTATAGCTAATCATGCGGATCTGTAATTCAGACCATATAGTCCTTCACTTTTTTTTGTTGTTCCTTTGATCCTCTCTCACTTCCTTCTTCCTCTTGCCCTCTCTCCTTTCCTTCAATCAATAGGCAGATAATGAAAGCCGTTTGTGCAAAAGTTGACTTAGGAAAATGAGGCCATTGGTGGGTTTTTGAAGTAGATGCTTGGGGCGCCATTGTGCCATTGGTCCAGGCGATGGGGGTGGCAATGGATAAATCAGCCCGTTGCATGCCTGAAGACCAAGCATTGGCTCTGACGTGGCCTGCGTTATTCCATAATAATTGGGCCTTTTGAGGGCACAGTGAAATAGCACATTTTACTTCCAGTAATTAAAACAAAAACACATGCACTGTGCCAGGCAGTAGCTTAGGAGATGCCCTTGTCCTCACTTCGGGCCCAGCTCACATTTAAGCAGAACATACCTCTGGAGATTCAGAAAAACAGTAGGTGCTTGTGGGCACCACTGGATTGTAAAACATGCATCTTAGTAAGCTGATTATTTGGATGGTGTATAGATTTTTCAAGTCTAGTAACTTTGAAGAGGAACATGTTGGGAAAATATTGAAGCAAAATTTCTACCCTGAAATACAACTTCTTGGGAAAATGTGGAGTAGGGTTAACAGCTTTGGGCTAGACGTCAGGAAACCGAGGTCTGGCGCAGTTAGCTGGGTGTCCTGGGGTGCGTGAGGGACTTGAGGCTCCAGCTCTTCCTGAGAGGCTCTCTGAGGCTCATCCCCATGCTGACATGGCCTGACCTGATGTCTCTTTCCTTTCGAAAGGCAAAGGTTCTCAGCTTCTGCAAGTATGGACTTGTTATATTAAGTATTTCAGTGGATGAAGTTTTGAAATAAAAACTGAAATGCTTTACCTCTTCCTGCTTAGAGTCCTTAAATGACTCGATAATCATCGCTTCTAAAGGACACTATTGTTTCCATAGTTTTTTCCCACTATTTCCTTCAATAGTCTTCCCTCTCACAACAAACAAATGAGAGTGATGTTATTTTACAGGTGGGGAAACCATAATAAATGTATGTATGCTACATGAATGACAGCCAGAGATGGGGGGGAGTGTAGTTCGTGGATACAAGAGTTTGCTTGACCCATCTAAGAGTTTCCAGTTTCCTTCACAGGATGTGAGTTCTTCAAACCTAGGATGTAACTCTTGATAGAAGTGTTTCTTACTGAGTTTGAGGATGTAACGATGGAAGCCATGGGCACTGACTTTGCCGTAGGTTGAGGGAGAGGCATGGAGAATATTTAAGTTGATCCATTGGGAAGTCATGCCTAATTTATCCCCAACAAGTTCCTCAATTTATCTTCAGCTGTACTCTTCCCTCCTCCGTGCTTATCTCCTCTCTTTCTCTCTCACGCACACACGCACATGTACAAAATCCACACACAGAATCCTTCTTCTGAAGGATTACTCTTCAAGGCCTGTTCCCACCTCCTGCAAGACACCTTCCTACATTCCCTCTATCACATTAATCTCACCTCTTCCTATGTTCCCAAAAGCATACTTTCTTGTATTTCAGCTACAGCACTTATCAAAGCCCCATCTATTTCTATTTTCAGAGTAAATTTTGTGCATAAGTAGTTTCTTACTGGTTTATGAGCCCCTAGAGGTCAGGAACCCCTTTGTTCACAGCTCCCTAGCACCAAACAGTGCGTTGTATGAAGTGAATGCAGTAAATATGGAACTAGATTGAAATTTGTCCATAGATTTTTCCCCAAGTGCCTATGTCCTTGTATTAGGTGCTGTGAGGGCCTTTAGAAGTAACATAGCATAGTCCCTAACCTCAGGGGTTTGAAAAAATGAAGATATTTTCAAAATGAATGAGTGAGATGAATGCCATTGTCTTAGCAGTGGCCAGAGAAGAAAGGATATTGATTTCATAAACTGGCTAAAATATCTTTTGCCAGATTGTAGCTTGAGGTGGATATATTCTTTAGGTTTTCACCCCATACTTAAAGCCACATAATTTTTTTTTCTTTTGGGGTGTTTCCATTTCAATGCACTTTTAAAAATACCTGATTGTGACATGTTTCTTGGGAGATCATGCTTGAAGACCTTGAGTTACCTTCTGACCATATTTCAGTCAAGGCTTTAATCACATCCTCAGCCATTTGAATTATTTAGCATCTTTTTGAGATTACATTTTTTATTCCTAATTATATGACAAAGATATATACCATGAAATATTTATCATGTAATTATGATTAAAACGCACAGTCTCCCCAAAGATGTGAGTAATAACGTTAAGTATTCTATATTTAATTAAAGGAGTCTGGTGGACTGTGCTGGGTTGCCTTGGTTAAGCTGAGAACTACGTTTCCCAGCATCCCCTTGCCTGCCTGTTTCCGGGTTAGAGTTGGCCCAAAGAGGAACATACACAGACTGGGATGGCCATTACTCTCTGAGGTTTGTTGGATGTCAGGTGCAGTGATGGATGGCAGCAGAGGTGTCTGATGGGTTCCTTGCTTTCTTCTGATCTGCATCTAGCATTTCTTTCTGACTCTTGGCCCTGAGGCCCACCACCAGATGGGTGGCTGCAGAATGACAGGACTGCAGCTGCGCAGAGGCCTCGCCCCAGCTTCCCTTTGCAGTCCTTTTGGTGTCTGGACATGCCTGCTCTCTCTGATAGACGGCTTGGTGACTGCTGATCCTCCAGCATCCCTTCCAGACCTTTACGCCCCTCCCTCATCTTTTCCCACAACTATATATGGTCAGGTTCCTATAATAAAGCCCTATTCCATGACCTCGTGGTGTCTCTGCTCCCCTGACTGAACCTAACTGACACAAGTAGGAGAATTAGAAGCAAGTGTGAAGTCTTTTTTCAAAAGGCATTTCATTCTTTCAGAGCCTTTTGCTTTTAACGTTGTTATAAAGGGCAAATGTTTAGAGGTGAACCAAGGTGCTAAAGCCTTTCTGACTTGCTTCCGTGGTCTCTAGAGCATAATAAGATGTCTTTCATGAGAAGATGACCCTTCTGACCCACTAGCGTTTGTGAGGGTGGGTTTGTGCTGATCCAGACAAACTCAGATTTGTGAAAGCTCCTAAAAGAGAATTGACACTCACCGTGTGTTTATTTCTGTCCTTCATCCCTTCCCCCCTTCTCTCTCTTTCTCTTTCACACACACACACACACACACACACACACACACAAGACCCTTACGCTTTTAGGACCAGTGGTAGGGATTTTTTATTAGGGGTCCAGGTTTTACCTAGAGTAGGAATATAACAAATCCATGCCCTTAACCTTACTCAGGAACGTGCCTTAATGCCACTAAGCTCACTGGCCACCAAAGTATTCCCTTTGTGGGTCACTTTTTGTTTTCCTAACATTTTCATTCATCCACCATCTACCCACCCATCCATCAATCCATTCTTCCCTTCCTCCATCCACCCATTTACCCATCCATCCATCCGTTCACCCATCTATCCATCTGTCCGTCCATCCGTCTGTCCATCCATCCATCCATCCATCCACCCACCCACCTACACTTCTAAATGACCTGACTTGGACACAGCATTGGGTTCAGGATGGTGGGGTCTGTAGCTGACATGTTGGGTTTGAGTGCAGTTGCTGTTACTAGCTAACTATGGAATTTGCGGTGGTTATTTAATTTCTGAGCCCCATGTCCTTGGTCTTTTATGTGGTGATGATAATGTGGTGCCTATTTCATAGGGTGGTTATAAGGATTAGATGAGATAATGGGTATAAAGTGATTAACACTGATATATGGTCTGTTACCATTACAAAATGTTAATTGGTGATGTTATTATTGTCCCCAACTTTATTGAGATATAATTGAGGTATGATTGTTGTTATAATTAATCAAAGATGAATTTTTGCTTTTGTCTTCAAGAAGCTTACAGTTTACTGGGTCAGGCAGGCACATAAGCCAGCGAAGTGGCCTGAGGCTGAGAGGAAGGAGATAAGAATTAGATATTTTTCTCTTAAGCCTAGAGATATTGGCGGTGTAGTGAATGAACATTATGTGGATACATACCAAATGTAAATATATTACATATCATGATAATAATCATCGTTAAAAAAAAAAAGTCTCTCAAATTACCACCCCCCAACATATCTTCTGCACAATTGCACTTTCAGTCCTGGACCAAGGCTCCATGGGATGGACACAAAGCCACAGGACTGTGTATATAACCTCAGCTCACCCCTCTCCAGCACATTTAAATGATTTAAGATAATACTTGACTCAAGGGCAGCTGACTTTCTGGTTGGACCTGGAGTAGTGACCTTGGACTTTCGTTGTCTTGCTGAAGAAAGATGAGTTGGATCAAATGGAATTCCCTCCTAGGGCACTAAAGAGACTGAGGCAATGGTGGTGGGTTCCACAACTGAATGGTGGGTCCTACATATTTAGGGGCTGGGGAAGCCACTTCTGGCCCACGTGCAAGCAGGTAAGTTAAGGAGAAGGGAACAGAGGTGTGCACCGAGGAGCAGAGACCTTGGGGCCCCTGAGAAATGGAGATCTTGCTTCCACCGACATATTTGGTCTGGGGCTATTTTTTGCAGTGGTGTGTAGGCTGTGTCTTCTTTTGTATTTCTTGCCTTGCATTTCTTGGAGTCTCTGAGATGCAGTTCTATAGGTCCATTTATTCTTTCTTGTACGGACCTTGTCCAGTTGTATCAAGTTTATGTTCACCTTATAAAATAAATTGGGTAGCTTCCTTAATTTTTCTAGTCTCTGAAATGATTTAAAACAATGATTATAAATTCCTTGAAAGTTTGGTAAAAGCTGTGTAGAAAATCATCTGGACCTTGTAGGCTTTAAGTGTTAGGGGTGGTAGAGACTCTACATTAGCAGTTCAGTTTGATTTATTTAGGCAAATTCTTTTGAGTCGATTTTAGTAATTTGAACATATATATTTTAAAAACCTATTTATTTCATGTAAATTTTCAAATTTATTGTTCATAGTATTCTTTTGATTTAAAAAATCTTTACTGTTTACTTTACTATTCCTGATATTGATTATTTGTGACTTTTATAGATCAGTCTGGCTCTTTGGTTCTCTTTCATGCTTCTTTACTGGAACACAAAACTCACTAATTCTCAGTCTTATTTTAAAATAAATGTATATAAAGCTATATATTTACTTTTAGGTACATTCTTCATTGTATCTCACCAGTTTTGATATGAGTTATTTCATAGTTGTTTGGTTCCACATACTTAATAATTATTTCCACTGAGTTTTCCTCTTTTACCCATGAATTATTGAGATGTACATTTAAAATTCCAAACATGTGGGTTATTTTTTAATTGATTTATAGCTTAATGACAGTGTAGTCAGAAAGAGTGGTCTGAATGATACCAATTTTTTTTTTTAACATCTTTATTGGAGTATAATTGCTTTACAATGGTGTGTTAGTTTCTGCTTTACAACAAAGTGAATCAGTTATACATATGTTCCCATATCTCTTCCCTCTTGCATCTCCCTCCCTCCCACCCTCCCACCCTCCCTACCCCACCCCTCTAGGTGGTCACAGACCACCTAGCTGATCTCCCTGTGTCATGCGGCTGCTTCCTACTAGCTATCCACCTTACATTTGGTAGTGTATATATGTCCATGCCACTCTCTCACTTTGTCACAGCTTACCCTTTGAATGATACCAATTTTTGTGATTTAAGTTTTCCATTGTGACACAAGTAGGTTTTTATACATCTACAAAGATTTTTTTTCTCTACTTGTCAGGTGCATGGTTCAGTTTTTATATTTATTAGATTGCTGATTTTGTTGTTCAGATCTGTTATGTTCTTTTTTTTTCTTTAAATAGACCCAATCTTTAAATTGCTTTTTAGTTTGTTTAATACATTTATTTATTTATTTTTGGCTGCGTTGGGTCTTTGTTGCTGCACGTGGGTTTTCTCTAGTTGCGGCGAACGGGGCTACTCTTTGTTGTGGTGCGCAGGCTTCTCATTGCAGTGGCTTCTCTTGTTGCAGAGCACAGGCTCTAGGCACGGGGGCTTCAGTAGTTGTGACACACAGGCTCAGTAGTTATGGTACACAGGCTTAGTTGCTTCGTGGCATGTGGGATCTTCCTGGACCAGGGCTCGAACCCGTGTCCCCTGCATTGGTAGGAGGATTCTTAGCCACTGCGCCACCAGGGAAGTCCTGTTATGTTCTTATTAATTTTGAACTATATCATCTGTCAGTTTTCTGATGTGTTAAGCTCTCCCACTATGTTGATTTGTCAGTTTCTGCTTGTAATTCTGATTTTTCTTTGTGTATTTTTTTGCCTTTTACTTTATGTATGTTTATATATTTTATGAATTACAATATTTTGAGGCTATGTTATCAGATATATACAAGTTTATGATTATTATAACTTCTAGGTGGATTTTTTCCTTTAATTATTACAAAGTATGCCTCTTCATCCCTATGAATACCTTTTGCTTTAAGTATTATCTGATGTAATATTACCCTGTGAGCTTTATTTTGGTTAACATTTGCATGTCATGTATATTTATATATATGTATGTTTTCAGCCTTGGGGATTTCACGTATATCTATTTTTTTTTTTTTTTTTTTTTTTTTTTTTTTTGCGGTACACGGGCCTCTCACTGTTGTGGCCTCTCCCGTTGCGGAGCACAGGCTCCGGACGCGCAGGCTCAGCGGCCATGGCTCACGGGCCCAGCCGCTCTGCGGCATGTGGGATCTTCCCGGACCAGGGCACGAACCCGTGTCCCCTGCATCGGCAGGCGGACTCTCAACCACTGCGCCACCAGGGAAGCCCACGTATATCTATTTTAAGTATCTCATACCTGGATTAAAAATGCAAAAACAATCTAATAATATCAGTCTTTTAACTGATGAATTTAATCCATTTAGATTTTGTATGTGTGTGTGTGATCACTGAACATATGAGTTTATTTCTACAGTTTCTACTGTCTTGTTGCACATTTTTGTTTACTATGCTTTTGTTTTCTCTTTCCTCTTTCTCTGCTCTCTATTGGATTGATAGAGTTTTTCATGTTCCTCCCTATTCTTCCACCTCACTTCTGGTTTGGAAACTATAAGTTGGTAGTTACCCTTAAAATGTTAACACTCATAATTAACTGTAAAATTTTCTGTCATACTCTATAATTATTCAGTAATTCTAGCCTCTTCCCATCAACCACAGTGGTCTCTCATATGTTACCTACTCACTGAACACTCTATTCCACTATCCTTTAATTGATGTTTATAGTTTTAGTTTTACCCAATTTTAAATTATCAAAGTTTTTTTTTGTATAATCTAGCAGTTAATTAAATGTGTTAACATATATATTTTTTATCTTTGCCCATAGTTGTTTGTTCCCTTTGGTTAATTTTTCTTCTTGCTGAAATATATCCTTTAGTAGTTTTTTTTTGTTTTCCTAGTAAGAACCTGAGTATATGTCTGTATTCCAGATAATGCCTTTATTTTGTCCTCACTCTTGAAGGATAGTTTAGCTAGATATAAAATTCTAACTTGAAAGTTACTTTCTCCTCAGCATCCTTGTTTTTTAAAAATCATCTGTATTTCCTGTTGACAGGTCTGTTGTGAGACTATTGTTCCTTTACAGAACATCTGTCTTTTTTCCCCCTCTGTGTATTAGTCAGGATTCTCCAGAGAGAACCAATAAGGGGTGTGTGTGTGTGTGTGTGTGTGTGTGTGTGTGTGTGTGTGTGTATGTTTGTGTGTGGATACTTGTTTTAAGGAATTGGCTCATGCAATTTTGGTGGCTTGGTGAGTCCAAAATCTGATAGAATAGGCTGCAGGCTGGAGACTGAGGAAAGAGTTGCAGTTCAAATCCAAAGGCAGCTTGCTGGTGAAGTAGAATGAGCCAATGTTGCACGTGAAATCTGAAGGCAGTCTGTGGCAGAACCTCTCCTGCTTGGGGAAGGTCAACCTTTTGTTCTATTCAGGCCTTCCGTTGATTGGATGGGGCCCACCCACATTATGGAGGGCAATCTGCTTTACTCAGAGTCTACTGATTTAAGTATAAATCTCATCCCAAACACCCTCACAGAAACAGCCAGAATAATGTTTGACCAAGTATCTGGGCATAATGGCTCAGCCGAGTTGCACATAAAATTAACCATCACACTCTGCAAAATATTGTCTTTGTATCCTTTATATTCTGTGGTTTCACTGTGGTGTTTCTAGGTGTGGATTTATTTATATCCTTGCTTGATACTCAACATATAGTACAAATCTTCAATTCTGGAAGATTTTCAGCATTTATATCTTTGAATATTGCTTGTCCAGTATTCCCTGTATTCTCTTGTTCTGGCTCCTGCTTGATGAATGTTGGAATCTTATAATTCTTCCTCCATGTCTCTTAATTGCTCTTTCATATTTTAATTTTATTTTCTCTCCATGCTGTGTTCTGGGTGAGTTCCTCAGAACAGTCTTCCAATTTACTAGTTCTCTCTTTGTATCTAGTCCAGAATTTATTCCACCTAGTAAGTTTTTCTCATTTCTAGGGTTTCAGTTCTTTTCATATCTACCTCTTCTTGCTTTACACTTGCCTATTTTTTTTTTTTTTTTTTTTTGCGGTACGCGGGCCTCTCACTGTTGTGGCCTCTCCCGTTGCGGAGCACAGGCTCCGGATGCGCAGGCTCAGCGGCCATGGCTCACGGGCCCAGCCGCTCCGCGGCATGTGGGATCTTCCTGGACCAGGGCATGAACCCATGTCCCCTGCATCGGCAGGTGGACTCTCAACCACTGCGCCACCAGGGAAGCCCCACTTGCCTATTTTTGATATACAGTTGACCGTTGAACAATGTGGGGGTTAGGGGCACTGACCCCTTTGCAGTTGAAAATCTGTGTATAACTTTATAGTCAGCCCTCTGTATCCACAGTTCCACCTCTGTGGCTTCAACCAACAGTGGCTTGTGTGGTACTATAGTGCATATTTATTGAAAAAAAAAATCCACGTATAAGTGGACCCACACAGTTCAAACCTGTGTTGTCCAAGGGTCAATTGTATAATTCCTTGAATTGCTTTAAATGAATTTATGCCTTCATTTACCTCTTTGAATATTTTGAACATAAATAAAATCTTTGGTTGATGGAGCTGTAAAATCAGTTTCATCTGGAGTTTAATACATGTTTCAATTTTGATTTTGGTGGCTGACTTGTAATTTTGTTTTTTTAGACCTTTTTCCCCCTACCCTCCAGCTTTACTGAGGTTAATTGACAAATAAAATTATAAGATATTTAAAACATACAGTGTGATGATTTGATATACGTATACATTGTGACAGGATTCCCCCACCGAGTTTTGAATAGGGGTTTTAACTTTTGGTCCTTCGTTGTTGATGTTGATTTTTCTCTCTTTATACTTCCCTCTTCCTGTCTAGTAGTCCCCTTCTACCCAGCAGAAATTAAACTCCCTGCTGCTGCTTCCTGCTTCCAGTCCCAGAGATCAGCTGGTCAAGTCCATAGGAATGTTTATTTCTTGTTTTGGAGTCTGAATCTGTCGCTTTTTGTTTTCCCTTACAATTTGGCTGTCATTGCTGTGGTGTCTGGAGCAGAGGCGTGATCAAAATGTGAGCTTAGTGTGTTGTCTTGACTAGCTAGCTCATGTGTTTTAAACATTTTTGCTTTGCAAATGGCATAAGATGGATGATCTGACTGGAAAGAGTTAGAAAACAAAAGTAGTGGTTCAAATATTTAGAGTCTCCTGGTATTGCCTACATTGAAAATAAATTTTGGTTGATGAAATGAACCAAGGGGTTGTTTTTGCAAATCTTAGGCCAGGTGGATCCTCTCTCGGATTTTATTCTACTACCACTACTGTTATGACCACCAGGTCAGGAGGAAGTGCCACTTGTCTTGGTTGGCTAATGGCAGGATGATTTTGTCCAGATCATTTCATGTTTCGGTGTGAAATGGAGATTGTGCCATCCTGATTTACGTCATTGGAAATAACAGCTGTGAAAACACTTTGGAAAACATTTTGAAGAGCTAGGCCACAGTGAGTGGTATTGTTATTAATACTCCTTGTTAATTCTCATTGGAGAGAGTAGTGTTGTGTGGTCCTGGAAAACGGTTTTGGAAGCAGGTGGATCTACGTTCTTACTAGTTGTGTGATCTTAGTGGGTAGATCAGTTAACCTGACTCATCTTCTTTAGAAGAGATAGACAGTAGCTGTCACTCCTCAGTCCTTTTACTTTGTTCTGTTAGCTTAGGATCAGAGGTCAACTTTCCTTTGTCTCATCTGGAAACTTCAGTAGGGCCAATTTCCATCTCAGAGTTAAATAGGGGACTTGAGAAGCCCAGGCACTTTGCCCTTTATCAACCCCCAAAGTGGTTTCTCTTTCCAGAGCTTTATCTATATGAAGCCATTCTCATCCCTGAGAAAACTAACCAATTGCATTTCATTGTTGTTTGATTCCTTGGCTACAGGGCCCTAGGACTTGGAAGAGGTTCGGAGGGACATGTCCAAGGGGCCCAGGGAGGCAGATCAGGCTAAGGGTGCTGGTTTCCTACCCAGCACCCTGTCCTCCTTGCCCACCACCTCCACGCTTCCTGAGGACAGGTGCTTGTGATGAGCACACCCACGGTGCGGGCTGTCTGTCCTTTTCTCTTCTTACTGTCATTCATGAGAGCTGCACCAGGAAGGAATGCATGTGGACCATGGAACCTCCAAAACGACAGAGGATTCAGACGTGGTGTGTAAGTAGGAACATCATTCCTGCCCTGCTGAGAGGCGACCGTGATTTACATGTAAGAATATGGACTTGGCCACAAGGAACCTGAGCGAGGAGCTCTGTGGCCTTGGGCTGGTTTGGGCTTCCTCACCGCTAACATGGGGATGTTGCAGTTGTGGATGCGGCTCAAAGTCCACAGCACAGGGAATGGCACTTTTTATTGCTCTGGTTGTGCCTGTCCTGGGGAAGGGGGCTGGTCCTCACTGCAGGGAAGCTCCTTGAGGGGTCCTGGGGCAGGGTCCTCAGGATGATTCTGCAGTACCCCTGACTCTGGTGTCTTCTTTAAAGTGGCCTCTTCAGTTCCTTCTTTGGCCATTTTCTAAGAATCTGACCAATACCAGTTCCTTCCTGAAATTAACTTGCTCTAAAGCCAAATCAACTTAGATGAAGCGACCAGGATCGGTGCATTTTCTTCTCTTGGTTCCCCATATGAATGAAGGTTATCGTTGCAAGAAGGTGGGACAGTCATATTTTATTCACTGCTTTGATGCTGAATCTTGACAAATATTAAAAGTGAAGAGTATACGGGGAGGGGATCCCAACCCAAGCCAGGAAGCTTTTGAGTGGCTAGAAAAATCATTGCATTAAGCCATAATAAACATCAGTCTGCAGGTATGTTATAGTTTTATGTTTTTTAGAGAACATTTCTACCTGTAACTGCTTTTGTATTGGAGTAGGAAAGCTGGACCCAAATCTGAAAACCTTTCATCTGTTAGCCCTAATACATACTCACAAGTACATCGCAGTCTTGGGGAAGTACAATTAAAAGGCGTAATCCTTTTTTCAAGTCCTCAGGTTTAATTTTCAGGTTTAATTTTCATGATTACGGTAGATTATGAGGCATTCTGCGTCTCGGTCTCCAAGAGAGACAGCGCCTTCTCTTCAGTCCCTTTCAACAGTTGTTTATGGCAGTTTCAGCCTCTTTCTGCCTCTCGGAGGCTCTTTATTTTTAAAGCAAGGCAGACAAGGCCTAAAATTATTCCATTAAAGAGGGGCAATTTTTGTAATGGGACTTAGAGTGCTTTGCAGAAGTGCAGGCAAGTTTCTTCAATATCCTGAGCATTATTCGCTCATTTAGTTAAATGATGTTTCTAATTCCCTGGTAATTACGTGTAATGAGGCACTTTTTCTCTTCTTGATGAGACTTTAGCCTAATATGAGATGGCGTATTTTTTTCTTTTTTTTTTTTCCATGGGGATAATTACCCCTTCCCAGGAAAAGCAGGGTTTGTTGCACAGAATATAGCAAATTATTTTATTTCCTGCCATCTTGACTGCCAGTAAATTATAAAATTAAGTTTCAGTGGTGCATTAGCACCATTTTGGAAAAAGCTCCAGACTATTTTTCTTTTTCTTTTCTTTCTTTCTTTCTTTTTTCTTTTCTTTTCTTTCTTTCTTTTTTTTTTTTAAATTCATGTACTGCTGTCCTCTGGGATTGTAGAGGCTATTATTCATAGAATAGATGTTTTTCTGCCAATTCCTAGTATTCAGATGTATTGAAGCAGCAACATAGGTTTAATTTTTCTGGCTGATATCCAACGTAGAATGTTCTTGTAAGCGTCTTTGTGTTCGGATAATTATCATCACAAAGTTAAGTAATATGTCCCTTCTTTCTCTGCTCTCCCCTCACTCCTCCTTTGGATGTCAAATTACCTTTTTTTTCTGCAGTGCTTCAATTAGATGCAAAGCAACTAAATTTGTATCACATGAAAGTGGTGACACCAACTATTAAAAGGCAAGAAATTCAGAGTTAATATAGTCACTCTCCCTCACTCTTGCTGTTGTTAAAAAGCAAATTTGAAGAGAGAAAAATATGAAGAGAACATAATTAATTAAGGACAATGTCATGTCATATTTTTACTGATTTTAGAATAGTACGTGTGTGTGCATGTGTGTCCATGCATGCGTGTGTGTGTGTGTGCTTCTGCTTTTTTGGTCTTTGTTTCTGAAGAAGAAATATTTCTTAGGTAGCAGAATGGGATGGAAAGAGAAAAAGAGAGCCGAGAACTGGGAGTCAGGTGCTAGAGTTTTAGGCTCTGCCTCACCTGGCTGTGTGGTTTGGGCGTGACGACCTTTTCGAGCCTCAGTTTCCTCCTCTGGAAAATGCACGGGTTCCAGCAGAAGAGCTGTAAGAGTTTAGGAACCTGAAAGGTCTCCATTTTAATTAGTGAAAGGATCATGTATTGGGGTCATTCCAAAGCAGCCTAGATTTGAGGTGTGTGTGTTCCATTACTTTAGTGGAACATATACCTGTGGCTTCCAATCGATGTCCCAGTATTTTCTTTTTCTTGAGGATGACTGAAGACTCTTTTTGTTTGTCCTTTTCGTATAAATGGAAAACACCTGTTTGATGTGGGCTGATTTCTCCATGTTTCGGGAATGGGGAATGTTCACTGAAATGATGAGCCTTTCTCACTCACGTGTGTCATCAACCTGCAATAAAAACCTCCCATCTGGAGTTTTTATTTTAAGAAACTGCTGTTCGGGGTAATTCTGTTTTAGGGTATTTGTGTTACTTACTTCATTTTTCCCCTTGGGATCACCGAGATTCATCTGCTGCTTCCTGGTGGAATGTGTTTGTCTCCTGTGTGTTGGATGACTCTGGTGCCCAACCTGGGGACCTGGCACAGGCCAGCACCTGTGGCCTAAGTACCCCTGTGTCACAGTAAGAAGTACACTTTACACTGGGTTGGATAGTGTCCACACAAAATTCATGTCCATCCAGAACCCATGAATGTGACCTTGTTTGGAAATAGGGTCTTTGCAAATGCAATCCAGGTAAGATGTGGCCATATGCAATTAGGGTGGGCCCTAAATCCAATGTGACTACTGTCCTTATAAGAAGAGGAACATTTGCGCAGACACACAGAAGGAAGATGGAGGCAGAGATTGGAGTGATGCACTTACAAGCCAAGGCACACTGGGGACACCAGAAGCTGGAAGAGGCAAGCGTCCACTAGAGGCTTTGGAGGGAGCACACCCTGCCAACACCTTGATTGTAGACTTCTGGACCCCAGAACTGAGAGTAAATCTCTGTTGTTTGAAGTCACCAAGTTCAGGGTAATTTGTTACAGCAGCGATAGAAAACTAATACAGGCTCTAAGGCACATTCTGATAATTCTGCATCTAGGTAGAAACTGCTGATGAAACCTTTTTTGTGTGTGATTAGTTTGACATATTTCCGTCACTTATAAACATCTATACAAATCTCAGAAAAGAATTTCCCCCTTGGGGGAAAATGGATCTGTATTTTTAATTTTTCCAGCTTTACTGAGATATAATTGACATATAACGTGGTGTAAGTTTAAGGTGCACAACATGTTGATTTGATACACTTATATACAGTGAAATGATTACCGCTGTGTCATTAGCTAACACCTCTGTCACCCCACATAACAGCCATTTCTTTTTTTGTGATGAGAACCTTGAAGATCTACTCTCTTAGCAACTTTCAAGTATATAGTACAGTATAATAATCACTATGCTGTACATTAGATCCCCAAACATATTCGTTCCTATGACTGAAAAGTTTCTCCCCTTTGACCAACATCTCTCCATTTTCCCCAAAC
This sequence comes from Delphinus delphis, assembly GCF_949987515.2. NCBI lineage: Eukaryota > Metazoa > Chordata > Mammalia > Artiodactyla > Delphinidae > Delphinus > Delphinus delphis. Next base: position 8,809,560 of record NC_082698.1, on the reverse strand, counting down.
CTCAAACCCTGGTAATAGCCATTCTACTCTGTTTCTATGACTTTGGCTCTTTTTAGATTTCACACATAAGGGATACCATACAGTATTTGGCTTTGGCTTTGGCTTCTTCCACTTAGCATAATGCCCATAAGGTCCATCTGTGTAGTCACAAATGGCAGGATTTCTTTCTTTCTCATGGCTGAATGATACTCCATTGTGTATTTGTACCACATCTTCTTTACCCACTCATTAGTTGATGGTCACTTAGGTTGTTTCCATGTCTTGACTCTTGTGAATAATGCTGAAGCGAACCTGGGACTGCATATATCTCTTCAAGATCCTGACTTCGTTTCCTTTGGATATATACCCAGAAGCGGGATTGCTGCAACATTTTAAATTTTTTGAGGAGCCTCCATACTGTTTTCCATATGGTTGTACCAATTTATACTCCCACCAACAGTGCACAAGTTTGATCTTTTCTCCACATCCTCGGCAACACTTGTTATCTCTCGGTTTTTTGATGAGTCATTCTAATAGGTGTGAGGTGTTGTCTCCCTTGTGGTTTTTGTTTACATTTTCCTTATTAATAGTGATGCTGAGCATCTTTTCATGTACCTGTTGGCCATTTGTATTGACACATATTTTAACTGGTGGTTAAATACGGAGGGTGTAAGATGCCACTGGCCCATGTGGGATTGGCCAAATGTTTTGTCTGCTCGTCCAGGCCTGAGCATCCCCAGGGAGGAAGCCAACCTCTGGGCTGGCCTAACACAAGCTTCCAGTTGTTTGTTGCTACTTTAAGGGAACCTTGGGAGTGTTCAGTGGACATCTCAGGGGAGGTGAGGTCAGCAGGGCAGGCTTGGCTGCCCTTCCTCCTTCCTGACTTTAGTCTTTCCACCTGTAAAATGGAACTACTAATGCACTAAACTGTGCGTGAGCGTCAGGTGAAATCAAGAACATGTGATTTAATTCTGCAGTGAGCTCGGTAGATAATTGTTGTTGTTATTTTGATTTCATGTTGGTAAGCCGACCCCCAGGCTTTGAAATGGATACCTGGAGACGAATCTGTGTTGTAATCTCAAGTTACAACTCTGGAGAAGGAATTTTTATTTGTAAGAATGAACAATGGTAGAGGAAACCTGTGTCGCGCTGAATTCAAGAAATGGGACACCCGGCCACTGGCATTGGGGACGCTTCCAGCAGATTCGGCAACCTTTGCTTGAGTTCTTGTTCACTGCAATGACCACTGACCACTTGCTGAGACATCTTCACCAATGTCCAGGTGATCCTCATGTCGTTCCTTGGGTGGCCGAGGGTGGAGGCTGAGGGAGCAGGTGAAAAGGGGGAGGGCTGGCAGTTCCTCTTAGCGTAGGAATCAACACAGATTTGAATATTCAGTCCTAAGGGTTATAAATAATGTGAGTTTTCATTGACGGGAAAGCAGTGCTACATTTAGTACAATAATTAGTTATTTGATTACTTTTGTTTTAGCCTGAAGTAGAGGACAATTGACAAATGTGAATACCTCTGAGACTGATGGGGCACAGTAAACTAACTTTATTTATTACAAAATGCAATTTTATTAATATGAATTGACAGTAATTAATTTGCTAGTGTTGATGTTGTTAATAATTGCATGTAATTTATGAAATATTCATGCTAGAGCAGAATAAAATAATGCATAGGTCCTCTGGCTTATTTGTTTAAAAGGCTGAATATTTCAACAAAGCTTTTCGAATTCAGTGTATTCATATTACAGTGGCTTGAAATCCCACAAAATAACCACAAATATTTGGTTGCATTGTGCCTTTACATTCCTTATTTTAGCAGTTCTTAACTTGACTTCCAGGCACTTCCAGGGATACTGTGACTGTACCTCAGCACACCATGACACTCCTGAAATTAAATAGGAGAATGTAATTTTTACGAGCATCCTCCAAAGATAAAGTACTTACCACTGCACTGTCTATCTTAATCTTCATAAAAATTCCAAAAATAGCTATTTTATTCCCATTTCACAGGTAAGGAAACTAAGGCTGTGAGTGGAGAAGCCTTGGTTCTCGGTAGCCGTGCAAGGTCAAGTGGCAGAGGCAAGCCTCAGCCCAGGTCCTCTAGCTCCTCAATCCAGGACCCACAGAGTGAAATCTAATTTTGCTTTTATTCCAATTTTTTTTTTTTTTCTGAATGAAAGTATGGGCTGTTTCCCCCTCCTAATTCAGTTTGGCCCTCTTGTTCCTAGAAAAGGATTGTAATTAGAGAGAATCACAATTGAATTGAGCTAATGCGATCAATGACATAGGAGCTGGAGTCTGTGACCTGGCTCTGTCGAGGCCTTTAGTCACTGTCTCACTTCACAGGCCCCTTCCCCACTCTGCGGGCTGCAGCCCCGGGGCCCCAGGGCAGCTGTGTTTAGGGGGCAGAAGAGGCAGCTGTTGCGTTCTGGAACATGTGCCCGGAGATCCTGGCTCATTTCTAACTCCCTGGGCTGACTTCACAGGCCTGCAACCTGTTCCCACACTCAGAAGGGCCCCTGCATCTGGTTTCCTATTGTCAGCATCCTGAGATTCTGAATCACTTTTAAACAGCAGACCCCACGTTTTCATTTAGCACTGGCCTTGAAAATTATGTAGCTGGTTCCGCGCTCCCTCTGGAACTCGGAGACAAGTCGTCTTGCCCCTCTGAGCCTCAGCTCTTTATCTGAGAAACGAAGATAGGATGTTTTACTCCACAGAGTTCTCAAGGGGTTAAGTGAGAGCATGCCCATGAATGCAACCCACGGCCAATGCCGGGCATCTGTATTAGAGACTGTCTTCCAGCATCAACATCTTTCAGGCCTCACTGAGTGAGCAAGCGCTGGAGCTTGTTCCAGAAGGAGGGCAGCAGGGAGTCTGAGTCCAGTCCAGGCCTCTTCCTGAGCCCCTCCAAGCCCCGTCCCAGGTCAGAGCCACTGGATACTTAAAAATCCGACAAAGACCTAAGTCCACAAATAATTCAGGGTGATGAGTTTGCCCCACATTTTTGGCTGGGGTCTTCGGAGGTCAGCTCTGGAGACAGACAAATGGGGGGAAGTTTAGGGTTCAAAAAACCACCTACGGTGTACGAGTTTTTAGCCCTCAGGCATGTGCCCTACTCATTTTGAGAAGAAAAGAAAAATGCTTTTTGCGCAGAGTTTCCAACTGAAGTTTGTCTTTCTACCTGTGACCTCGGACAGGTCAGTCTTCTCATTTGTAAAATGATAATAATGTTGGTTACCCCCTGGGGTTGTGGGGCGCATTAAATAAGGAAATGCAGGTGGAGCTCTTGGCACAGTGCTTGGCCTGTATACAGGAAGCACTCAGTGAGAGTTAGATTGTCTTTGCCTTCGTCTTCTGATTATTATTAATTGATAACACTTGTGGGGCTAGCCGACCTCTCAGCTCTCTTTGGCAGGGTAGATGAAGGGTTAAACTGAGGGCAGAGGTGGCACTCTAGGCCTGCCGAACCCCCCTGGCTGCCCCGGCTCCCCCATTTCTCCCTCTGTTCCTCCCCCATGAATACACCGGGGGGTGACTTGTCACCTTTGCTGCCTCCAAGCCCCAAAACCTGCGGAGAGGTTTCAGGTGGGAGCTGGGCTACCATACTGCAGACTTCTTCCTTGAACCTTGAGCTTTACTCGCTGGACAGTATCTTTATGATCTCCCTGTACTAGGACTGTGATCTAAGTGTCTGCACCCAGAACGCACTCATAGGGGAGCTCCTTATGGATACAGAACACTTTATTCCATTCTGCCTTGAGGCTGACTCGCAGTGAACTACGGTTGAGTGAAGAATGAAACTGAACCTTGAAAGGAAAGGACCTTCTGCTTATAGACAGCACTTTTTTCTCTTTTGCCATTTTATCAATTTTAAGCATACAATTCAGTGGCATCAAGCACATCCACGATGTTGTGCAACCATTGCCACTTTCCATTTCCAGAGCTCTTTCATCATCTGACTCTGAAGCTCTGTACTAATTAAGCAATGACTCCGCATTCTCCCTTCCCCCAGCCCCTGGCCACCACCATCCTTCTTTCTGTCTCTATGGATTTGTCTATTCTGGGTGCCTCAGAATAGACAAATGCAATTGGACAAATGAATAGACATGTGTAATTGGAGTCACACAACATTTGTCCTTTTGTATCTAGCTGCTTTCACATAGCATGTTTTCAAGTTTCATCCATGCTGGAACATGTATCAGAATTTCATTCCTTTTTAAGGCTGAATAATATTCCACTGCTTGGATAGACCACATTTGGTTTACCCATTCATCAATCAATGGACAGATGGGGTTGCTTGGGTTTTGCCTACCTTTGGCTATTTTGAATAGTGCTGCTGTGAACATGATGTGTAAGTATCTTTGAGTCCCTGCTTTCAGTTCTTCTGGATATATACCTAGGAATGGAATTACTAGGTCATATGATGATTCTGTGTTTTTTGTTTTTGGAAGAACTGTCAAACTGTTTTCCATGCAGCTGCACCATTTTACATTCCCCCTAGCAATGGATGAGGGCTCAGTTTCTATACATCTTTGCCTACACTTGTTATTTTAGGTAAGTACTTTTAGCCCCGAGGCAAACCATCTCCTTGTTCTTCCTATAAATATATAGGCATCTTTGCTGAAAGCAGGCTTCCATTCTAAGCTGGCAAGAACCAGTTAAGGAAAGGAGACAGTCTGGGAGAGACGCGGTCATTAACCTTTGCTCCACGATGCTGAGGCCAGCCCTGCTCCTTAGTAAACGGACGGGGTAATCTCTGTGGCTGGGGCAGTTGAGTGCCCACACTCCTCTCTGCTTTTCCGGGGACAAGAGCGTCAGGGAAATGGAGGGCATAGTGGGGGGAAAGCGGTGGCCTCTGCTGCCGTTCTTGGTTAATTCTGTCTAAAGAATGTGCAGTGAAATTTGTGTCCATATGACCCACTGCAGCAAGTAATGAACCTCTCTTTTCTGGGCAGAGGTATGGGTGGGGTGTGGCGGCCGGGCCCACTGAGGGGCAGGATGAATAGGCCAGGCGCTTTGTGCTGGAGCCAGCGTTTGGACTGTAACTCTAATCGTTTTCGTGATCCACGAGCCTCATGAGCACACCGAGCCATCAAACACCCCCCGCTCCGCCCTTCACGTGGGACCCCAGTGGGTGTCAATTGGGGCTGCTCTATGGAAATGGTGTCCTGGGATTCCAAAAACACAGCATCTCAGCCCACCAGGCCCTCTCTCTGCAGCAGAAGGCAAATGGCCTGGAGGGAGGATGAGGGTCCCGGGTTCTCTGGACTGAGAACCCCTGGATCTGCTAGAGATTCTGACCTGTCCCTGCAGTGACCAAGGCAGTGGGAGGGGGCTCGTCTTCATTGGTGTAGCTGGCCTTCTTCCCTGGTGAAGGGCTGAGGCTGGCAGGAGTCTCTGGGTGCCACAAGGGTCCATCTGCAGGGCAGGACCTGCATGCAGGCATGCTGACCTGTGGCACAGGACTGACAGGGACAGGGGATGGTCCTTAAGTGAAGGCAAATAGAGAGAGAGAGAGTGCATATCAACGACCAGTAATTTCTGAACACTCCAGGCTCAGTGCCAGTGGAGGGGTGGTGGGCACAGAACCACTGTCCTGCCTTCCTGGGCACTTGCCTTCCTGGGCTCTTGCTTGGGCAGCGAGTGGTGCCTGCGCTTGTTGAGTGCTGTGTGTGTGTGGCACGGTGCCGCGTCCTGGGCCGAGCCCTCACCCACCACCCTATGGTGGGGATTCCTGGCTCCACTTTGCAGCATGACTTGGGTTGTCACTATATTTCCCAGTTGCGTGGCTTTGGGAAGTCAGTGGACCTCTCTGAGCCTTAGTTTCATCATCTAGAAGTGGGGATAATAGTCTTCATGGGGAGAATAAATGTGAAAACCCTGTCTGTAAAGGAGAAAACCTGTTTTACATGTTGGTGCTATATGGGGTGCAAAAACCACTGTATCACAAAGTTATGAAGATGTTAGGAGATATATGAACGAATAATGAGAACTTAGAATAGCTTACATGTTCAGGTGCAAATGTTGATGGAATCGCGTGCAATTATAAGCAATACCAGCAGGATAACCACTGCCCAGCTAGTGGGGGCTGAACAGGGATCCGCACTCTGGTCCTTCAGAGACCAAAGCCCATGTTTTTAAGCACCACACTGCAGGGCCCCTGCTAGCTTTTGTGAGTCTCAAAACCACCCTGTTCTGGAGGCCAGGAAAGAATTAATAACCCCTTTAAAAGATGGGGAGACTGAAGTTGGAGAGAGGACCCGATACCTGGAGAAATACTAGGCAGTAGGGGCTGAGGACATTTAATTTCAGAAGCTGGGGTCTGGAGTTCATAATTCATTCATTTATTTAACAAATGTTTATTGAGCAGATATTATGTACCAGGGACTGGTCTGGGTGTTTTGGGCACCATGGTGAGCAAAACCAGATACAGTTGCAGCTCTCATGGAGCTTCTGGGCTATGGAGGAGGCAGAGCAAGTAACTAACCACACAAATGAGCTGTGCTGTTGTACAGGATGCAGGCATCTGCAAACGGCAGGCACGTGATGTAAGGAGGGCCTGGAAAAGGCTGTTGGGCAGCTTCCGCCTTCTAGAAAGGAAGATAAAGAGGGAGGGAGGCCTGAGCAAAGGCCCTGGGGCAGCTCCAAGGGACTGTGGCGTTGGAGCTGAGAGCAGGGAGCGAGGGTGGGACAATATATGGTGGGGGAAGGGGGTCAGGGCCATGTTACGGGGTTTTGTCCTTATCCTGAGAGCAGTGGGAAGCTTTCTGAGGGTTTTCACCAGGAGAACGATACAGATCAAATTTGGGCTCTGAAAAGTTCACTCTAGCTTCAGTGTGGAGAATCCGCTCGGAGCAAAACCATTCAAAGTGACAAAAAACAAAGAACATACCAGTTGAGTAAAATCTTAAATAGCTGATTCATTAACTAGACTAACAAAGTCAAGAAATGCTCCCACCAGGACTTCCCTGGTGGTGCAGTGGTTAAGAATCCGCCTGCCAATGCAGGGCACACGGGTTCCAGCCCTGGTCCAGGAAGATCCCACGTGCTGTGGAGCAACTAAGCCCATGTGCCACAACTACGGAGCCTGCACTCTAGAGCCCACGAGCCACAACTACTGAGCCTGCGTGCCACAACTACTGAAGCCCGCGCGCCTAGAGCCTGTGCTCTGCAACAAGAGAAGCCACCGCAATGAGAAGCCCGCACACTGCAACGAAGAGTAGCCCTCGCTCGCCGCAACTAGAGAAAGCCCACCTGCAGCAACGAAGACCCAACACAGCCAAAAATAAACAAATAAAATAAATAAATTTATTAAAAAAAAAGAAATGCCCCCACCCAATCACTCGCACGTGTGCATGGCATGTGCACAGCATCATCACAGCACACCTGGGCATACGACCAGATGGAGGACGTCCCCGAGCCTCTCGTTTCTGTGCCCACACAGTTGGCTCAGCACCTGAGCTGACTTCCTGGGCCCTCAAGACGTGCCTGCTGTGGACTTATATACGCTACTAAATGTAAAACAGATAGCTAGTGGGAAGCAGCCGCATAGCACAGGGAGATCAGCTCGGTGCTTTGTGACCACCCAGAGGGGTGGGATAGGGAGGGTGGGAGGGAGATGCAGGAGGGAGGAGATGTGGGGATATATGTTTATGTATAGCTGATTCTCTTTGTTATAAAGCAGAAAGTAACACACCATTGTAAAGCAATTATACTCCAATAAAGATGTTTAAAAAAAAAAAAAGACATGCCTGCTGCATAAATGGACACATGAGTGATGGTGCCATCCTGCCAGCCAGGCTGTGACATCTGAGTCCACACTCCGTGAGGTGAGAGGATTTCTGAGGGTGCCTGTTTCCAGGGTACTGACTCCCCCCTCATCCCTCCAAGCTTAGGGGCTGGTAGGTTGGTCCCTGAGGGGCTGGGCAGTGGAAGTAGGAGGTGCTGAGGGTAGGAATGAGAAAGTAACTGCTTAGTACTGAGAAGTCCAAGGGGAAGGTCACTTAAAACCACACCTGCACCCCTGCACACCATCCTTCGGGGAGACCGTGAAGGAAGGAGAATGGGGAGTTAATATCAAACCTGTAAGGTGGTTTTTTTTTTAAAGATATTTTATTTAAAGTAATTTTTTAATTAAAAAAATTTTATTGGTGCATGGTTGATTTACAATGTTGTGTTAGTTTCAGGTGTATAGCAAACTGATTCAGTTATACATATACATATATCCATTCTTTTTCAGATTCTTTTCTCATGTAGGTTATCACAGAATACTGAGTAGAGTTCCCTGTGCTGTATCGTAGGTCCTTGTTGGTTATCCATCTTATATATAGTACTGTGTGTATGTTAATCTCAAGTTCCTGATTTATCCCTCCCCGAGCCTGTACAATTAAAGACTAAGGGTCCCTCAAAACAGAGGAGACTTGAGGGTGGGCGTGGGGGAGGGCGGGGGCTGGGTTCCTTCCCATGTCATGCACATGTGCCCCCTCTCCCTGGAACTTCCGTGGTGTGCTCTTTTTTTTTTTTTTTTGGCTGCTTTGGGTCCTTGTTGCTGAGTATGGGCTTTCTCCAGTTGTGGCGAGCGGGAGCTACTCTTCGTTGCGGTGCACGGGTCTCTCACTGCGGTGGCTTTTCTTGTGGAGCACGGGGCTCTAGGTGCGCGGGCTTCAGTAGTTGTGGCACGTGGACTCAGTAGTTGTGGTTCGCGGGCTCTGGAGCACAGGCTCAGTAGTTGTGGCGCACGGGCTTAGCTGCTCCGTGGCATGTGGGATCCTCCCAGACCAGGGATCAAACCCATGTCCCGCATTGGCAGGCGGATTCTTAACCACTGCGCCACCAGGGGAAGTCCCCCGTGGTGTGCTCTTAATGGGGCCATTTCTTACACTCGCTGCCTCAGAACTGGAGGTGGGCCGGGTGAATGAGTTTAAGAGGGAGCCTTGGCTTTTCCGGCAGCAATCTGGGAAAAGACATCAGCAGGAGAGAGATTGGCGAGAGAGCAGGAGCTTGCCAGGGTGAAGGGTTACTCTTTTATAACTTGGAGGCCTGGACAGTGAGATGCACCCTTCCTGCTGGCTCCGCTGCAGCCTCTGCCACTCCATCTAGCCTGACCTGTGGTTTGAGATGAGCCAGTCAATTCCTTGAGGGTGATGGAGAGAATGAATGCGTCACAAAGCAATTTGGTGCCAAGTGTCTGAAGGAGGAGTGGCAGCTAGAGACAGAGGGGTCGGTGGGGGGGCTCACGTGGTGCGGGGGCCACCTGACTGGGGTCCCTGGGGCCCATATCAGAGCTGGGATTCTCCAGGACTGAGCTGTGTTTGCTCAGCCTTGTGGCTTGTGAGATGAGTCAGCCTGGGTAGGTGTCCAAGTCTGTCCTGGTGTATTAATTATCTATCGCTACCCAAACCTTAGTGGCTTCAAACAAAAAATTAGGATTTCAAACAGCCCATGGGACAGAAATCCACGAGTGGCTTATTTGGGCCCTGGCACAGGGCCTCTCAGGAGGCTGCAGTCAAGCTCTTGGTGGGTGGGGCTCCAGGCATCTCAAAGCTCAACTGGGGCTGGTGAATTCACCTCCAAGAGAGCTCACTTGCCTGCCTGGCAAGTTAGCGCTGGCTGTCGGCAGGAGGCCTCAGTTCCTTGCCGCGTGGACCTCTCCGTTGGGCTGCTTGAGTGTCCTCACAACAGGGTGGCCAGCTTCCCTGAGAATGAGCATCCAAAGGTGAAAGCAGTGACTTTCAGGACCAACCTCAGAGTCACGCTCTGCCAGTTTGCAATGTACTGTTGGTTTCACAGGGCAGCCCTCTTTCGTACGGAGGGGACCACACAGGGACGTAAATACTCAGACGCAAGGATCACTGGGGACCATCTGGAGGCTGGCAACCCCACCCGTAAGAGAGCAACTGTGTGTGCACGCTGCCTTGATGTGGGGATAAAAGGAGATCTTGGACTTCCCTGGGGGTGCAGTGGTTAAGAATCCGCCTGCAAATGCAGGGGACATGGGTTCGAGCCCTGGTCCGGGAAGACCCTACATGCCGCGGAGCAACTAAGCCCGTGTGGCACAACGACTGAGGCTGTGCTGTTGAGCCCATGAGCCACAGCTACTGAGCCTGTATGCCACAACTACTGAAGCCTGCTCACCTAGAGCCCATGCTCCACTACAAGGGAACCCACTGCAATGAGAAGCCTGTGCACCGCAACAAAGAGTAGCCCACGCTTGCTGCAACTAGAGAAATGCCGGTGCGCAGTAATGAAGACCCAAAGCAGCCAAAAAAAGAAAAGGAGATCTTGTGTGGGAAAGAACTCAGAGAAGCAGAGGGGTGGGACATGCTGTCATGGTTAGGAGCTCAGGCTTGGGGCACGACAGGATGAGGCGTCTGAAATGAGAGGTGCTGTAAGGGTAAAACACACTTCAGATTTCTAGGACTTAATATGAAAAAGAGAATGTAAATGATCTCATTAAATGTTGAAATGATATTTTGGATAGTGTGCTAAAGACATTTTTTATTAAAATCAATTTCACTTGTTTCTTTTCATTTGTTAAGGTGGCTACTAGAAAATTTAAAATGACAGATGTGGCTGGCATTTTATTTCATCAGATAGCGCTGGCCTGGGCCATGAGCCCGGGATTGGAGTCCTCATCTATCTCCCCCGCAGAAGTTCCAGAGGGCTCAGTGCATGGCTGAGTGAGTGCTCTGAGCACAGTACACATCCAGGGAATGTTGAATAGGCAGCTGGGGAGAGGGAATACCAAGATCTTTGGCGTCAGACAAACCTGGATTCGAATCCTGGCTCCATTTCCAAGGTCCCTAACCTGTATGATCAGAGATTCCACACCCGTAGAATGCCTCCCCCAGTCTCTGCTCAGCTCATTTTGCTCAATTCAGATGAAAATGCAAACGAGGTGGGACCTTGGACTAATGGGAGGGTTCATTATGCAGGTTCTTCGTATAAATGCACGTTGGCCTCAGGCTAGAAGCAGCTAAGGGGCTCACTGGGGACTAGGCTAAGGAGTGGCAGCATGTGAGCTGAGACACATGGGCAGGCCTGTACCTGTACCACCAGCCACATGGTGGCCGTTGGCAGAAGCAGCTTTGGATTTTCTGATTTTCCTGTTCGGCTTCTGTGTCCCTCTGTGGCCTTGTCTTGATCCCTGATGGAAGCGGAGGCTACCTACCAGGGAGTGAGAACAGATCAGCCTGCCAGTACTGTCCCATGCCCTTATCCCATCATGGGCGACAGCTTGAGGAGGTGCCTCCTGACAGGGGAAACTGGTCCCAGGGCAGTGGAGCAGCGACATGTCAGAGGGGCAGCCCACCTCCCCAGGGCCCCTCCGCAGGGGCCTCCCTCCCCATCCCTCCCCTGAGAACCAGCTCTGAGCTCCACACCCTATCTCTGTTCCCAGAGGGAGCGGAGACAAACAAAAGGGAGTCGTTTTTGCTGTTATCAAGACACAAAATCCTTACACTTAATTAAAACATGCCATGGCAACCAGCGTGGTGCGGGTAGCTAGGCTCGGAGTGTCCGTCGCCACCGAGGGTGATGCCCACGTGCCGTCTCTTTGTTCCAGGAGAGGTGACCGCGCTGTGCCTTTTGTGAGCATGGCCTTTGTCTGCAGCTCCAAGGGTGGAAACTTGGGGCCTCACTGGGGCTGATGCTTGTGGCCATTTTTGGGCCAGTGCCCTCTCTAGGCTAGGAAGCCAGGCAATCCCAGAGCAGGTTTGGACCCCCCTACATCAGCTGAAGGCCCCAATGGGGACAAAGTTGTGACCAGATGCAGTCCCCATACTCTGGATGCTGCTGGGTGGGACACACACAGCCAGATTGCTACTGGACAGGGGATACAGACTTTGGTAGGGAGGCAAGCATCTGGTGGGAGGAATCAGAGAAGGCTTCCTGGAGGAGGGTTCACCTGAGTATTAGTCAGGAGTTGCGGGAATAGCCAGAGTCTGGTGGAAGGAGTGGCACAAGCCCAGGCATGGAGGTGAGAGAGAGCACGGTGTGCGGGGGCTGATGCAGGTCTGTGCTCCTAGACCACGAGGTGCCAGGAGAAAGTTTAGGGGACCGCAGCTGAGAGGCATAGATGTTCCTTGGTGTGGGAGACAGGGAGCCACAGAAGGTTGCTGAGTAGATGAGAGTCAGGTCAGAGTCTGCTGAGCTGGGTGTGTGGCACTGGGCAGAGTCCCGTCCAACGCCGCCGAATGCCCCTGCCTGGGGACCCTGACCCACCCACCGCGGAGGAGCTGGCAGCCTCGCCCGCAAGCCATGTCCCTTCATGTTTTTGCTTTCAGTCACGTTTTCTTCATGCTCAACAGCTTTCATCTGAAAAAGGAAATTTGCAGAAAATGAGACACCAGCGCCACTTGCCGTGAAGGAGATGCGAGGGCAGAAGTGGCTGGAGTAGGAGTGGTGCAGGTCTGAAGGGGCCCCAGCCTGGCTCACAGGGGGGAAAAAAATGATGGCTCCTCTCTCTCCTCTCTTCCTGTGAGGTTCAGACTTCTGCTGCGGCCACAAGGGGTTCCTGGTGGGGAGAGTGGATGACCTCAGAGAATTCTGATTCCCACTGCAGAAGGACACGGCAAAGTGCATGCCCAGTGCAAGGAAACTCAGCATCCAGGGACTGGAGCAGTCTTGGAGTCAGGTGTCAGACAGCTGTGTGACCTCAGGCAAGTCACTTAACCTTTCTGAGCCTTGGGTTTCTCATTTTTAACACAGGGAAAGGATAAAATCACTTATGTGAAACATGTAGCAGGTGCTTGCTGCACAGAAGTTCTTCAAAACATGACATCTGTTGTTTCCAGTTCAAAGTGACAGACAAGTGAACTGAGTCCAATGTGGTTCACTTACATCAGAGCTCATCAACTTCAGATTTCTCCAGGAGTCTGAAGGCTTTCGAGGCTGGCTGTGGAGAGAGAGGGACCGCTTTAGCGATGCAACTCCCTTCTTTAGCAGTGGTAGAAAACCCTCTGGAACACAGGGACAGGGTGAACCTTTCCTTGACAGAAGCCAACCCAGGGCCCTTCCCCAGAAGGGGAGTGTCTGCAGCCGTAGACAAGAGGGTCCCAGGGCATCTGCTTCCTCTACTGCCTGTGCACAGTGGGCTTCAGGTACCGATGCCAGGCCAGCGGTGACAGCGTTGGCTGTAGCCAAGAGAGTCCTTAGATTTAAGAGCCAAGTCCTTAGACTTGGATTTAAGATACAACTGCCTTAATACCCTAAATTAAAGTTCTATTAAGGTTTCTTATGTTCCAGATGCCTTGAGCTACTGCATAGAGAACGCAGGCTCTTGGGTCATGTGTCTCGTGGCTCTAGACTAGGCAGGAGACGACACAGGCCGGCATGGCATGCATGGGGCCAGGGTGGGAAGCCCAGAAACCTCATTTTGGGGACTTCTTTGTCCAGAGACAGAATCCATCTCAGTACAAAGGCTGTTGCTTGGGTGGGGTAGATTTCCAGGGTCTTTAAATGCCATAAATACAGAGGCTCTGATTTAAGAGCCTCGTGGACAGTAATTTTTTAGGTCATTTATACAGCTTGAGGCCTTCCCCCTCCCATCCAGTTTTACCCTGTGTCTTCTCGAGCCCAGCCTGGGAAGGAGGAACTGGTTTTCTTTAAATAAACACGGGCTGCTGCATCCGATTCAGATGGGGGCGGTTTAAGGACCCTTGTGATTCCTCAGTTCGCTTCTAAGGTTTAGGACTTTGGAATGAATTAAAGCACCAAAGGCAAGAAGCCTGGAAGGGAGAAAATGATGATTCCAGCTGGTTCCTCCCAGCACCCGCGTTGCCTGTGGCAGTCTGCCCCACGGGGAGCCCGAGCCACTGAGAGGGAAATGGCACAATTCAGGACCGTTTAGAGACTGGGCTCATATATCAGCCATTAGGGAATTTTACTGGATGAGAAAATGAGAACTTTTTGTAGTTGCTAAAAAGCACCATTCTTAATTTGACCTCTTCTTGGCCGTGGGAGATGGGCACTTTATCTGAAACACAAGTGCACAGAAAAGGAAGAAAAAGAAAGCCATTGGTGTGAGGAGGGGCGGCCAGGCTGCATCCCGTTCCCGAGGCCACATATCTACCTTGGTCCCTGGACCAAGTTCGAGGGATAAGACAGGGTCATCAGCGACCCTGTCTTATGGCTCTGACGGGTGGAGGCTCTGATGGAAAGTGTGCTTTAAGACACTGTGGACCTAGAGATTATCATACTGAATGAAGTAAGTCAGACAGAGAAAGACAGATATCATGTGATATTGTTTATATGTGGAATCTATAAAAAATGATACAAATGAACTTATTTATAAAGGAGAAATAGTCTCACAGACATAGAAAACAGACACGGTTACCAAAGGGGAAAGGGTGGGGGAGCGATAAACTAGGAGTTTGGGTTTAAAATATAAACACTACTACGTATAAAATAGATGACTAACAAGGACTACTTACTGTATAGCACAGGAAACTACACTCAATATCTTGTAATAACCAATAATGGAAAAGAATCTAAAAAAGAACATATATATGTAACTGAATCACTTTGCTATACACCTGAAAGCAACACGACATTGTAAATCAACTGTATTTCAATAAATTTTTTTTTAAAACCTTCAAAAACAAAACAAAACAGATGCTGTGTACATTGGACCAAACCACACAGTGACTTAGTACTTGTAGCAAATGACATTTACAATCAAAGTTTGAAAGGTGCAGTTTTGCAGTAGCCTGAACAAAGCCCAAGAATAGGAGGGAAAGAGGTTTGAGGGGGCCAGAGTGGTGGGGTGGGTTGCTTCAAAGAAGAATTAGAAAAAACAAAGAGAGACTTTTATGAGTGGCATTTCCCATCCTGAGACTTCGTGACATAGAGTAGGACATCAGCTTTAACAGAATGCCAACCAAAAACGGCTTGGAGGATTGTTTATAGTCAGAGCGAATTTCTCATTTCTAAAATGACACTCTTCTAAGTCATGGGGAGACAATCACTACCAGAACTGGCAGTGAGGGATGAGGGGGTCCCCTTGCCTGGAACCCAAGCCCCCTCCCTTATGATAAATCAGAAGGACGCTTTTAGCAGCCTGGGCCTGTGTAGTAGGTGTGTAGGGATAGCTCACTGTGGCTTTAATTTGAATTTCTTGATTACAAGAGAGGTTGATTACCTTCTTGTATGTTTATTGGCATTTGGATTTCCTCTATGTGAAATGTCTCTTTAAGTCCTTTGCCCTTTAAAAAATATTGGCTTGTTCGAGTTTAATCAAACTGATTTCTGAGGCTTCTCTATACATCCCGGGTCCGAGCCTTTGTTGGTTTTAAGGATTGCACATTTTTTTCTGCTCTGCTCTGTGGCTTCCTTTTTTCCCTCTCTTAATGGTATATTTTGATAAACAGAAATCTTAAAATTTTGGTGTAGTCGATTATATCAGGATTTTCCCTTATGGTTAATATTTTCTGTCTTGTTTTATAATTTTTCCCACAAAGATAGTCTTCTATGTAATTTTGCCTTTTACATTTAGGTCCATAATCTTCCTAGATGATTTTTGAGTGTAGTATGAGGTAAAGGTCCAATTAAATTTTTTCCGTACGGATACCAAGCTGTCCCAGCTCTATTTATTATCCTTTTTCATTGCTTTACAGTGCTACCTTTACAATAAGCCACATGTCCATATATGCATGAATTTGTATCTTGGTTTTATATTCTGTTCCATTGGTCTCAACTTGGCTATGATATAATATTCCTTTCCTATATTGCTGGATTTAGCATGTTAATATTGTTTAGGATTTTTACATCTATATGAACTCTTGAGAGAGATTGATGTATTTTTCCTTCATTGTACTGTCTCTATCAGGTTTTCATGTCAATCTTATGCTAGCCTAATGAGTTGGGGTATAGATCAACTATGTTTTAAGTATAATAGTCTGTCCAGGACACTGCTGCTTCTGCTAGATACCACCACTGCTACCACTGCATTTGAATTCTAACTTT
The DNA here is from genome assembly GCF_949987515.2 of Delphinus delphis. Taxonomy (NCBI): domain Eukaryota; kingdom Metazoa; phylum Chordata; class Mammalia; order Artiodactyla; family Delphinidae; genus Delphinus; species Delphinus delphis. The sequence continues at coordinate 8,793,604 of NC_082698.1, read as the reverse complement.
CTCTTGTATTTCCTCATTTGCTCTATGTTCACAGTCCCCGGTGAAGGTGTCTGACTGGCTGAGCAGGCTGCCTGGGAGTGGGGAGATGGAGGCTCTGATTCCCTTACCTTTAGTGGTAGCAGGGGTTATACTGCTTTCCAAGACTGGGAGGAGGCTGTATGCTAGACAGTTCACTTCCCCTCCCGCCTCCTCCACGAAAAAGGATGAGTGTCCTTGAGAATACCCCTGTACTTATACTCGTTAAAGACTGAGAACTCTGAGTGGACCAAAGGAAAGAATGAAAAGGAAATGCATATATAGTTGTGTGGGTCATCACAATATTCTGCATTTCAGATAACCTGAAATTCCTGGTGGTGAATGGGAACTGGGTATTTAAGGGCTCTTGATAATCTGCAGGATTTAACCTGATTTTAACTCAACATCACCGTCTAGTCATCACCTCTATATACTTTAAAGCATCAGTGAGTTTTGAGGACTCAGGAGGTGATAAATGTGAAAACACCATGCACAGTATCCAGCACATAGCACATGCTCAAAAATTGCTTGTTTTGAATCTAAAACTTGCTTGATCAATTCTGTCTACAGTCATTCTTTAAAATGTTGTAAGAAGATCATGGCTGCTTGCTTCTTGCCTTTCCAAGTTGGCTGATCAGCGGAACCAGAACAGAAAATGCCATCCCTCTCGTGACCTTTGTCACTGGTCTCAGGATGCCTTGGAGAATTAAATCTTCCCTGAGGTGTAGGTTCTAAAGTAGGCTTCCAAGTTAAATTTGCATATAATTAGATTCCACCGTATTCACTTTTTACTACTCATTATTTTATGGACATCAGGCATGTGTGCCTTTAATTTCCCCTTTCAAAAAAAAACCAAACCCAAATATAAAACCCCGAGAGGGTCTTGTGTTTCCACTGTTATTTCTAGGTGGAGGGCTTGGTGATTTCACATGATTTGGGGGCTCTCTGGCACACATCCAGGTAGACACCTGTTCGTGGCTCAACGTTGGGATTGAGCTTTTTGCCTTTTTTCTCCTCCACTCCACACAGTTGCTGTCAATTCCCAGAAATTTGGTGACTTTTATGGTCTCAATAGGACAGCATTTTCAGAATATATTGGGTCCTGAATTCTATATCTGGCATGTAACTGAGACCTTCAAGTCCTAAATCCTTTAAGAGAATTGCATTATTATTATTATTTCTCCAGATTTCTCTTCCACTTGCCTATTGTTAGGACCCTCTGCTGCTCTGAGCCTCTCATGAAGCCCTGGAGGTGTCTTTGCTGTGTGTCTCCACTGAAGAATTGGCAATAACAGTGCCCCCCAGGCACATGGAGGTGTCATTGCTTCACTGTTTTAATCAATCAGCAAGTGATTGCAGTCGCCTCATCCTGAATGTTCAGGGGGCCCTACAGTGTGTCCTGTTTTAGAGAAATGCCAGTGTATCTCAGTTCTTAGATTTTTGTTAGCTAATGTTGATAGAAGTTATCCTAAGGCAAAAAGCCTAGCTTAAAGAGTTTTTGTTTGTGAAGATTAAGTTTTCTGCTTATTTAATTCTTTTGCTCTCTGCTGCTTGTTCACATGGTTATAAAGAGAGCACAGTGCCTAGCAATACATGATTACTGAATGAACATTGTCTTCTAAAATTCTTTAATTTTTCTTTTTCTTCTTCTTCTTCTTTTTTTTTTTTACAAAAGTAGCATATTATTTTGTAGAAAATTCAAATAATATATAAGCATCTGAAATAAAGTATAAGTGTCTTCTTGCCTTCTGCTCTAGTCCCACTCCTCAAGGGTTACTGTTGTTAAGCTTCATACATGTCTACATGTACACACACACACACTGCATATGCTTAGATTTTTTCCCCCTGAAAATGGAATCATTCCATCAGTAGTGTTTTTCAGTTCATTTTTTTCGATTTCCCCCAATATATCATCGTATGATAACATGTCAGTTACAATACATTGATCTAGTTCATTAATGGCAGTATAATAATCTATTTAGCTAATGCCATTGTTTTGCCATAGCAAACGATGCTGCTGCCAGCTACTTGGACAGCGGCCCTTGCACAGCTGTGTGAGTATCTCTGTTGCATAGATCCCTAGAATAAGATAGGACTTTCAATTAAAGCCCCCAGCACAGACACAAGCCTCAGAGGGCTGCTCCATAAATATTGGTTGATGACAATGCTATGTTGTCATATTAATTAGAACAGGAAGAGACCCATTAGGGCAACAAATGCACATTCATAGGGCAAACTGGTTCTATAGAAGGAGGATATAACACTTAATATTCTCATCTTTGAAAAGACAAACCACGTTAAATGTAATGAGTAGCAAGTTACCTGTATATCAGTGTGTAAACTATTCCCCAGGGAGTCTTAGCTTGACAGAATGCATAAAGTACAGATATTGCATTAAAGATAAAACTGAGGGAATATTTACCCAGCATGCTTACCTAGAAGATATACAATTTGATCTAGAGGCTTTTCCCGTATAAATTATTGTGGCCTCTACTTCAATCACAAACAGCCTTCAAGTTGGGCAATTGCCTTATAAAAAAAGGAGACGAGAACAGTTTCCAATTGTGTGGAATGAAGCTTCAAAACCAGGCAACTCGGTTCTGATACAACAATTTAAACCGTCCGTCTCCTTATCTGATGTGGACATCATTTTTCAGAGGGGCGACCAGCTCAAATTAAATAGTTTTCCCGCAGACAGTCTGTCTGTCTTTTTTTTTTTTTCCCCCTTTCCTTAACCAGGCAGGGTGCTGTAGGACTCCGCTAATTTAGGAAGATTTGTCTGGGCAATGCCAAAGTGAGATGAATAGGAACAACTTTAACAGAGAAAAAAATGAGTGATATTTAAAAAAAATGATAATAAAGAATGGTCAGAGGCGGATTTGACATGGGAGAATATATTCCTGCCTGGTTGATTGCCTCAGAAACCCCTTGAAACCCTGGGCTTTATTTGCAGATGATCTCCACTGTGGACCAAAGAGTTCAACAGGAAAAGAAATGAGCAAAATCAATGAGCTGGCTTGAGCCAAAGAGGGTCATCGAGCCACAGTGAGAAGAGGTGGGCTAGAGTGTCCCTGGGACCATTTTGATCAAATTGCCGTGGAGGAGGAGGGCTGCTTCTCACTGTCTCAGGGGCTTCACAGGCTCCCCCTGCCCTTCTCTGCACCTCCTGCAGCCATTGTAGCTTTGGGTAAGTGAGCTGCAGTTCTGAGGATGGGGGTGCTTCTTCCAATGGGGGGAGTGCAAAGAGCGGGACCATGCATTTAGAGACCTTGAGGAAATCCAAAGAAGGATTTTTCTGGGGACTGGCTGCAAGACACCACAGCTCAAAGCCTGTCCTTAAATTATCTTTCCTCCCAGTTTACAAATGTACTTGTGCATAATTTTAAAAAAATTTTAATAGATATATTTTTAATTAATTTATTTTTGGCTGCGTTGGGTCTTCGTTGCTGTGCGTGAGCTTTCTCTAGTTGAGGCGAGCGGGGATTACTCTCTGTTGCGGTGTGTGGGCTTCTCATTGCGGTGGCTTCTCTTGTTGTGGAGCACGGGCTCCAGGCATGCGGGCTTCAGTAGTTGTGGCTCGCGGGCTCCAGAGCACAGACTCAGTAGTTGTGGCGCACGAGCTTCAGTAGTTGTGGCACGTGGGCTTCAGTAGTTGTGGCTCGCGGCCTCTGGAGCGCAGGCTTAGTAGTTGTGGCACATGGGCTTTCTTGCTCTGTGGCATGTGGGATCTTCCCGGGCCAGGGCTCGAACCCGTGTCCCCTGCATTGGCAGGCGGATTCTTAACCACTGTACCACCAGGGAAGCCCTGTGCATAATTTTTGAACTTTTTATTTGGAAATAATTGCAAACTTATAGAAAGAACTCGTAAGTGTGAGTCACCTAGATTCACCTGTTGGTACCATACAGAGATGTTGACTTGGATTACTTAGTAAGAGGGTGTCTGCCACAGTTAAGTTACTGTTTTTTCCTTTGTAATTAATAAATAATCTGAGTCTTGTAAATATCCTGTTCCCCACCAAACTTTCACCCAATAGTTTTTGCATCTGTTGGTGATTCTCACGTATTTTTTTAATAATGAGTGGGATACATACGCTGGAGTTTTAGAGATGCAGGCATTGGGTGAAAGAGTGTGTTTCTGAGTAGCTGGAGTGGATCCAGACAGACTAGTGGTAATCTGGGTGACTTGGAACTCACCCTACTTTTCCTTGCCTTAGGCTGGACGTTCTTCTGCAAGTTGTTCTTGGACGTTCTGGGCCCAAGTTGTTGTGTGTTGGGGGTGCCCCTGGGTGAGGAGCAGGATGGGGATGTGGCTTGTGTCCCCCTTCTTCTCCCTCCTTCCTGACCATCCACTGCTGCCCGCCACCCCATTCTCCTCTTCCTACCAGTCCGCCAACATAGGCCAGTGATGGGGCAAGTGCTGTGGAATGAAGCTGCAGAAAAGTTCAGAGAAGTTTCTGGGTCACCATCAGAGAGGACAGAGACCTCCCTGTGGCCCTTCAGCTGGAGCATCCATCTGTAAAGAGAGAATAGCCCAAGAAGAGACCTTGAGGGTGGGCAACCTGTGGGCGAATGCTGCCTCTGCCGTTTCCTAGGTGTACGGAAAGTGACTTGAGGCAAGCGGCTTCCCCTCTGAGCCTTAGTTTCCTCATCTGTAAACTGGGAGAATCACATCCTTACCTAATACAGCTGCAGGAAGGCTGAAATGCCCCAAGGGATATAAAGCATTTGTTAGAGTGTCTGCTGTATAAATATTAGCTCTCATCATCATATTATCAAAATCAATTATAAGTGAAAGTGCTTTGGTGATTGTGGGTCTCTATACACACAGTAGCTGTAGGGAGGAGGTGTTCTGTTGAGAGACTCAGGGCTGCCTTAACATCGTGCAGGTCTTCTTTTAAAAATTAAAGAAAGTTTTTAATTTATTTTTGGCTGCATTGGGTCTTCGTGGCTGCGTGCGGGCTTTCTCTAGTTGCGGCAAGCGGGGGCTACTCTTTGTTGTGGTGCATGGGCTTCTCATTGTGGTGGCTTCTCTTGTCGTGGGAAACGGGCTCTAGGAGTGTGGGCTTAGTAGTTGTGGCTCGCAGGATTTAGAGCGCAGGCTCAGTAGTTGTGGCGCACGGGTTTAGTTGCCCTGCGGCATGTGTGATCTTCCCAGACCAGGGCTCGAACCTGTGTCCCCTGCACTGGCAGGCGGGTTCTTAACCACCGTGCCACCAGGGAAACCCTGTGCAGGTCTTTTAATAGCCAGCCAAATGCGTGTTTCCAGCCTTAGAAACAGCCACACAACAGCTCCCTCTTCCAGGATGACCAGCTCATAGGACAGGCAGGGAGAAAGGTATGTTGATACCATCTGCTTTGCTACCAAGTGCACAAGGGAAGTGTAAGTAATTCACAGTCACACAAATTACTGTGGGACCTCCCGGGGAAGGAGAAGCAGGAACTGGACAGTGTCATGTCCCGAGGCCGCCATCTCGTCCTCTTTTCCTTCCCTCTCACCTTGTGGCTGGGAATAGCTCTCCTGTAACCCTGAGAGTTGCCAGGTCGCCACTGTTGGCAGTCTCGGGGACCAAGGCTAACACATCCCAGCTTCGATTCTAGACTGTATCCCCAGGCCAGTAGTGCATGGTTGGGATGGAGTTAAGTACTCCCGGCAAGGCTGTTGGGGCCCCTTCCTTGGGTTGGGAGAAGTTGCTTTCACAGAAAGGGTTTTTTAGTGCATCTGGGAGATCTCTCTTTCAGGTATCTATTGCTGTATAGGAAACTACCCTCAAATTTAGTAGCTTAAAACTACAGCCACTTAATTATTTTTCGTGATTCTGTGGGTTGAGAATTTGGACAGGGCGCAGTGGGATCAGTCTGCCTCTCTTCCACTTGATGTCTGCTGGGGCTGGAACAGCCATGTGGCTTCTTTACTCCTGTGTCTGGTGGCTCAGCTAGACTCTGGGGCTTGGGCCTGCAGCAGCTCCACTGGGGTCATGTGTCTGGGGCTCACCGGCGGCTGGGTTCATTCCTCCCCCAGGGGGTCTCAGGGCTTTTCTCTCCCTGTAATGCCCTCCGTGTGGTCTCGCCATGTGGTGTCTCCAGCAGGGTAGCTGGACTTCTTACATGACTCCTAAGAGATTAAAAGAAGAAGCTTCCAAACTTTCAGGCTTAGGCTCAGAACTGGCACGATGTCACTTCCGCTGCATTCTATAGGTTAGAGCAGTGGCAAGCTCAGCCCAGATATGAGGGGAGGCGAGTCCACAAAGGCATGGCTCCCCGGAGGTGTGGTTCATGGGAGATTTCCAGGAAGACCCAAGAGTTCTATCACAGAAAACGATCAGATCAACTTTACATATTTAATTAGCTGTTGCAAGAAGGTGTACATATACTAAACACATCACATTTAGCCAACCTCGTTGACCGTGGAGACCAGCACTGATGTGCAGTCTTGTTCTTAGCTCAGAAGGCAAATCCCCACCTTGAAATGCACCCTTGAAATGACACTGAGTTACTTAGGTTGACTCCTCCTTTGTCTTGCCTAGCCCTTTCCACTTTGTTCCATTACTTCCTAAATGGCCTCCCACTTCCAGTGTGTCTTTGTTGTAATCTATCCTCTACCTCACTGCCAGGCTAATCTTTCTAAAACGGTGATTTTATTGTGTCACTCTCCTGCCCTAACACTGTCAATGGTTTCCGTTTATCTACCAATAAGATGTAAAATCCTGACCTGGCATTCAATGCTTTCTGTAGTCTGGCCCAGCCAACTGCTCTAAATGTATGGCTCCAACTCAAGATTGGTCTTCTAGCCACTGCAGATTCCTCTCCAGTTCTTGTTCTGGTTCTGCCTCTTTCCTCTCCCCAATGCCCTCACCTGGAATGTCCTCCCCCTCTTACCTGCATTCACATCAGCCCCTCCCACAAGACTGAAGGTCTTTCCTGCCACCCCAGGCCACAAGGATCTCACCTTTTATAATTCCTTCAAGAGGGTCCCTGGATTTTAGCATAATTATATTCAGTTGGGGAGTAAGGAGAAATTTAGAGGCTGCATACTGAGTTTAACCCTCCACTGAAAGTAGGAATCCCTTCTAGGGCAGAAGGGGATGGGCAGCCTACTTAAACACATGTGCTTTGGAGTTGGATGGGCAGTACTGAATCTGGGCTTTGTTAGTTACCAAGCATATCCTTGTTTTTCTCTCTCTCTTTTTTAAAATTAATTAATTAATTGTTATTTACTTTTGGCTGCGTTGGGTCTTCATTGCTGTGCGCGGGCATTCTCTAGTTGCGGCGAGTAGGGGCTACTCTTCGTTGTGGTGCATGGGCTTCTCATTGCTGTGGCTTCTCTTTGTTGTGGAGCACGGGCTCTAGGCGTGCGGGCTTCAGTAGATGTGTCATGTGGGTGCAGCAGTTGTGGCTTGCGGGCTCTAGAGCGCAGGCTTAGCAGTTGTGGCACACGGGCTTAGTTGCTCCGCGGCATGTGGGATCTTCCCGGACCAGGGCTTGAACCTGTGTCCCCTGCATTGGCAGGCGGATTCTTAACCACTGAGCCACCAGGGAAGCCCCTGGTCTTCTCTTTTGAAATTGGAGATGATACCAGTACATCCTTAGTAGAGTGAATGCATCTATGCCTGTCAAGCACACAGCAAAGAGCTTGGAAGAAAGTAAAGCACAAGCACAGGCCCCTGTCTTCATCCGTTTGTCATCTACCTGCAGCCTCTGCTGCAGGAATATGAGGCCATCTCCTATTTTGTAGAAGCTCATTCCTTAGTTTGGTAGCCTGAAGTCTTTGAAAGTTCTTCCTTTATGGAGCTGCAATTGATCTCTTTCTACCATTGGTCCTGGCTCTGTCCTCTGGAATGACACAGAGATCTGGACATTCTCTTATCTGAAAGACAGTCTTTCATATATTGAAGGCAGTTATTATGTTCCCATGAATTGTCTTCTCTAGATACAACTCCTGTTTCCCTTCACGACTCCTCAGATGAATGGTTCTGAGATCCTTGGTCTTTGATCTGGGCAAAACACTGGTCAGGACAGACTTCTCCCCATCCTCCCACTTGTCCCTTTGGGATTTAAAGCTTACAGATCTTTCTTCAGCCACCAAAAGAACACATCAGCATACTAGGTGCTCTTTAATGACGCCCCCACAAAAAGGGAAGTATCAATTTTAGAATAAAACATAAAGGACACACAGTCCATCTAATCTTCTGGGAGTTCTAAATTCTACTTTTCGTATCATGTCACATCGTCATAAAGTGACATGCCAAATCATATCAGCATATGCTTTGTAGAATGTCCTTTCTGAATTATGCTGAATATTCATTTCTCTCTCTTTTATATGAAAAGCAATATTATCGAATATTGTTTATACTTTCTGTGAAACCACTTATGCCAGTTCTCTGCTCTTTACCCCTCCAGATCCACTCCTTGACTTTCTCCCCGCTGCCTTGTGCCCCAGGAGGCCGCCCTGTGTGGACTGCATCCAAGGGGCTCCTTCTGACTTCTTGTTGAGCTCGGTGAGGAGACTTGGCAGGAGATTGGAAGGTGGGAGGAGAGCTCCATTTTTGCAAGGTTGCCTTGGGTTGACTGCATCCCTCTGTAGTCTCTGCCAGCCTGGGGTGTAATAGCCCCAACGCTAGCAGCCGCCCCCCAGGGTATTGCACTGCTCCTGTGGCTTCCTGCACCCAGCTTATACCTTTGGAAGGAGTCCCTTTATTAAACTCTCTGCAAATTATCCCAAACTGAGTGTGCCGAATGTTTCCTGCTGGTACCCTCACTGAAGACGTTTCTGTGATGTGCTTGCTGTGTGTACCCTGTGTGAGGTCCCAGCTGACAGATTCCTCTCTTGATCTGGTACCAAGGTAAAACTGCATTGTCTTTCTATGAATAGAAATGAAACCAGTCATGCTTCCCTTCTTGCTTTGGCTGCTGAGAAGCTCAGAGTCAAATGTAATGCTCACTCTTGGAAACATTTCTGGTTAGAATGTACATCTCTTCTTCCTTTTCATGGTTTCGATTTTCTGATTCTATTTTTTTTTTTTTATTTGGCCGTGCTGCCTGGTATGCAGGATCTTATTTCCCCAACCAGGGATCGAACCTGAGCCCCTTGCAGTGGAAGCTCAAACTCTTAACCACTGGACTTCCAGGGAAATCCCTGATTCTATTTTTTTTTTAAATTTCTGAGATATACATTTTAAAGTAATAACTAGAATTATGACTTATACCAGAACATATAAGATTTTTAGACCTGATTCTATTTTTAATAACCTATTCTGCATACCTTCTAAAGTTGCCTCAGATAAATAGGTAGACAGACAGACAGATGTGAAATTTAAAAAAGATGATGCCACTGTGGGAGTTCCCTGGCAGTCCAGTGGTTAGGACTCAGTGCTTCCACTGCAGTGGGCATGGGTTCGATCCCTGGTCAGGGAGCTAAGATCCTGCGAGCCACGAAGCATGGCAAAAAAAAGAAAAAAAGATGATGTCATTGTGACGAGGGTGGGCCCAGGTGGTTGAACCTTCCCACATTCACCACCAGGAACTTTCAAGGCTGGGAATGATAGAGAGACCAGGATTCTGGCTTTGGGTGTTCACCTCACCATCTACTATCATCAAGGCTTAAGATGTGTGTCCTCATCATAAGGCTACCAAGGAAGAATAGTGATATCATAGTACCATTTCTGTGTTTCTTCCTGATCTACCTGTCTAGCTACCCTGTGTTTGTTTGGAGTAAATTCTTGAGTAAGTTCATGTTGATTGCTGGTAATGAATGCTTCCTCCCTCCCTCCTTCTCTCTTCCTTCCTTCCTTCCTTCCTTCCTTTCCTCAATTCGGACCAGCCATCTGTTTATTAATTCATGTAAGAATTTTGTGAAGGTGTAAATTAAAGTTCATCAACCCCAAATTTCTAGGATACAACTTTATTTGAAAATGGCAGTGGTATTTGTCCCTCTCTAGGTTTCCAGTTTTAGCCTGTTTTCCAGTGAATGCTGACCGTTGTCCTTAGATTAAATCCACAAATTCTTCTTTTATCTCTGAATGTATTTATTTGGGCTTAGAGGCTTGAGCCAATTTGAATGATCCTGAGCTTTCATATAATCTTCTCACCTATGTTGGGCCTCAGTTACTTGTTAACCATGAATAATTTACTGTTTTCTTTTTTGAAGGTCAGTTTTTTCTTTTAAGATGGAAAAGAGTCCTATTATCCATCTTACGCAAGTGATGTGACTATGTTCGTTTCCTCCCTTAAGTTCCAAGTAGAGCTAAAAACACACAAGGTTATCTTTTTCTTTTGAGGGGAATTCTTTCCATGGATGGGGGAATATGAGAATGGGCCTCATTGACAGAGGCTGGATGAATTCCATGTTGCTGTCCAACTCTAGGAGTCAACAAAAGGTCCAAGCCTCTGTCCTCACAGCTTTATAAGCATCACCCATTTTATGTTTCGTGACCAACAGTGAGTCTTTCTTATAAGTTTAGGACATACTTTATGTGCATGTTTTTCTCCTTTGCTCTGTACCTCTTTTTGTTGCAGGGCTTTTTCTAAGTTTTAGTTTCACAGCTTCCTGTGGGACTACAATACATTGTTTTGGTTTGGTTTTGGTTACATTTTTTCTCCCTTTCTCTTTGGGAACAATTTTTTTTTTTTTTTTTTTTTTTGATCACGTTGCACAGCTTGCAGGATCTTTGTTCGCCAACCAGGGATTGACGCTGGGTCCTCGGCAGTGAAAGTGCTGAGTCCTAACCACTGGCCCGCCAGGGAATTCCCCTTTGGGAACAATTTGATTGCATAAATAGGACTGACTTCTTCGGGGCCCCTCATATTTCCTGAACTGATTGTCAAGCTCATCTTTTCTGAGAACTTTTTGAATTCTACTTTAATAAGTTTTAGTGGTTCTCAATTTGGGCTATCAGTTGGAATCATAATGAAGTAATTCTCAGTGCCTTGGCTCTATCCACAGAGGTTTGGGGTGTGGCCTGGGCGTTGTATTTTAAAGGTTCCTCAGGTGATTCTAAGGTGTACCCAGGCTTATGAACCACTGGTCTAGGACTCCAGGGTCATGATTCTGAACTGAGTGTCATGTGACTGGTGGACAGCCATCAGCTCTGAGAAGAGATGGTGGGACGGCTGGTCCTCTGGGATTTGGCTACACTCTGGACTCTGTCTTCTCCCTTGTTGCAAATGGAGAACGCCCATGGGAACGTTGTGCGTGTCAGTGTGGGTGCTGCGAGACAGATGGGGACACTGGTCTTCAGGACGTTTTCTGATGCTGTCTAGCACTCCTGTCTTCTCTGTACAGAATCTATACTGGCCTTCTCACGTGTTGGTGTCATCTGTGGCATAATTCACAGTGAGAGATTTTCTACTTTACTTTCAGAATTGACTAAAGCAATTCCATCATCACATTGGCAAAACTACGTAAGGGCTACTGGGTGGAATTAGATGAGAAAATAGCTCTTCTAGACTCTTCTTTCCCTGGAGACAATAGGATCCTGTCGCCTGGAGGCCCTATTCTTCTCTGAAGTTCTGATTTGGGAAGCCTCCCAGCTGGTGAGCTGGCCAAGCAATCCAATTAGGGAGCTGAATTGCAGAGTGACCTGGGGATCGTTCAGACCTGGGCTCGAATCCTGGCTCTGCCGCTGGCTGGCTGTATGATGCTGGGCAAGTTGCTCAGTTTCACTGAGTCTCAGTTTCCTTGTGGAAAATGTGAGAAGGAATAATGGTGCCCACCTCTTGTGAGGGTAAAATGAGGTCGAGTGTAGAGCTTTCTTATTTCAAACACAGAGGTAGGTAGTCAGCAAATCAAGGTGCACAGGGGCACATGTGTATAGAGGGACGGCCGTGTGAGGACACAGCAAGCCAAGGAGGCCTCAGAAGAAGCAAAGCCCACCGACACCTTGGTCTTGGACTTCTAGCCTCCTGAACTGTGAGAAAATAAGTTTGTTTTTTATCCAAGTTTATTGTTACTACTAAATTTTATTGTTATTAATACTGACTTATTATTAATAATTACGATGAACAGACGTTTTACCTTTTGAAATATTGCCTTGGTTGTATGTGCAGAGATATCCCATAATACTTTGAGTGCAAGTTGACTCTTTCCTTTGTTGGTTACACTTGGTGTTGTTCTGGGGACACCATGCTGCACAGTGTCCTGACACATGGATGTACCATAATTATTTAGCCAGTCAGTCGTGATTCCTGGCTGTTCCGTCCATTTCCAGTTATTCCTGCTTTAAATAATGCTTAGGCGAGTATACTTGTGCATGAGTCTTTATGTGACATTTCTGGTCATTTCCTTGGGAAACAGTCCTAGAAGTGGAATGACTGGGTCAGAGGGGTGAACATCACTAACTGCTCTCCAGAAGTAAGAAGAGATTTAGCTACTCTGTCAGGCCCTCTTCCGAGTCTCCCAACAGTAAGACGGAGTGACTCTGTCACCACTTCCCATTCCATTGATAAGAAAACTGAGGTTGGGAGGGTCAAGTCATTCGCATGAGGTCACACAGCTAGTAAGTGGTGGAGCCAGGGTCTGCGCCCGTTCTGTCAGCCTCCAGTTCCAAAAAATTCCGCCTGCCGCGCCGCCCGCCCCCCACATCCGTGCATGTGAGAGGGCTCATCCCCACCTTCCTTCTTTGATGATACTGGATGTTACCTTTTTTTTTTTTTTCAGTACGCGGGCCTCTCACTGTTGTGGCCTCTCCCCTTGCGGAGCACAGGCTCCGGACGCGCAGGCGCAGCGGCCATGGCTCACGGGCCCAGCCGCTCCGCGCCATGTGGGATCTTCCCGGACCGGGCACGAACCCGTGTCCCCTGCATCGGCACCACTGCGCCACCAGGGAAGCCCGGATGTTACCATTTTTGAAATGTTTTCCTCCAATGGTCTTCGCGGCTGCTTTACTTCCTTTGGGGGAGGTGAGAGGGACTTGACTGTGGACCAGAGATGGAGCTCCTGTCTGGCTTCTCCTGGGGGAGGGGAGCCTGGCTGCGCTGAGCAGCCCAGGGGAGAAGGGGCAGAGCTGCAAGCCCGGTCCAGCTGAGGTGGAGGGGAGCCGAGGAGCGGCCCCTGAGCCTCAGTGCTCACCCCCAGCGATGGCCTTCAGCCCAAGGCACTGAAGAAAATGACAAGGAAATGGGGAGACAAGGAATTCTAGTTCCTCCAGAAATCTTTCCAAGACCATGAGACCTCCCACCACGAGGAGGGACCAAACCTTCAGTGCTTGAGCCTTGGCTCACACGCCAGGTGGGCTCCCTGACCTGACAGCCAGAGCACACCTTGACGGGAGCTGTCAGGACTGCCCATCCCCTGACACATGGAGGGAAAGGGCCTCCGTGTGTATCCAGTGATCAAAGTAAATCACCCACTTGTATTATTTTTAAACCACTTAAAATATTTTCTAAGGTTACCTCGAGGCCAAGGGAAAGGAAATGTTTTTATAGATCTGCTAGACATCTGGGGACTTGGAATTTCTTTGGAATTGGCAGAGACGTTCGCATTTTATGGTATCCTGTGCTCTCTGGGTCTTCATGTTTATGCTGGTTCCCATTTGCTGTTCTTTATGTAACCAGTTAAGCATATGAAGGGTTAAATGCCTAGAGGCTGGTAGCACTATCACTCCAGATGGCCCAGCTAGGGGAGTGGCGCTACCTCGGGACAGGGTAGCTGGTGTGTCTTTGCAGAGCACACACAGCCCTAATTCTGAGAATACCAGGATGAAGGGGGAGGGTGCTCATGCGTGCAGGGTGGGGAAGGACGTGGAGGATGCTGGGAATCCATAGCTGGGAAGCATTTCCAGAAGGAATCTGATGGAGCAGATTGGCTGGCTGTGGTCCCTTATGAATCTTACATGCCTTAACCGAAGTAGGTACTTTTGACCTAACAGAAAAGAAATCCACAATTGTTGGGATAGAGAAAACTCCTTGACATGGTGAAAAGGGAGGCCCTGGGAGGTGCCCCAGCCCCCATTCTCTTCCCCCTCTCTGAGTCCCCACCCTCCTCATTTGTAACCAGTACTTGGCAGTCATGCTGGGTGATGCTTTGGCAGCTGCGAGCCAGAGCAGGCCAGGCCATGGAGGTGAGAGGAGGGCCTGCCTTCCCCTGCCCGAGGCCCATGAATCACGGAGGGCTGCCTGGTAACCTGAGCCCAACTGGCCCCTCACCACAGCCCTCCATGACACTCCTTCCAACTTAATTTCAGCCTAGGGGATGCTTTTAAGAAGATTTTAGAGCGCAAAAACATCTCCTCGAAAGAATTGTAGTTACATTAAAAACTAATTATCGGAGCTTAGGAGTATAGATCCACTGCCATATTTTACACAGAGAGCAATTTATCTCCCAGACCCTGAAATATCATTACATAATAGGTTAAGGACACCCACCCGGGGGATACTGGGAAAAAGGTAGTAAAACCACCAAACGCCTGGAAGTGACGAGCAATATGATGATGACAAAATCGCTCTGCCCTCCTGCTGCAGCAGGTTCTAATACAGCACAATTTCAAAGTGGCACATTCTAACTGAGCCCGTGCATAAAACGGTGGGTAAGTGTGGTTTGTCTGGGGCCCTCAGGCTAAATGTGATATTTATCTTTGAAAGACTTGGCTTTTTTGGCACAAAGACCCAGACGTTACAGTGAGAAAAAGATGAGATGTTCCCACCTGTCCGTAGGTGGAGTAGCGGGCTTGTCAGGAACAGGATGGTGCCGGGAGTTCTTGTGTGGTACCTCCTCTGAGCCTCACAACAGACTTAGGAAGGTGACTGTTATTATTTATTGCTATTCTGCAGTTGAGGAGACTGGGCAAATCAGTTAGGATGGTTTTGGTTGCACTGGGAAACCCAGTCAAATTGGCTTCAAATATATTATTTCAAGAAACTGAAAGATCCGGAGTTAAGGGCAGGTTTGAGTCAGAGTTCAGCAGCGTTATCGGGGACCCAGTTTCTTTCCACGTGTCTGCTCGGCCTTCCAGATTGTCACCTTCTTCCTAAGGCTGATCCCCTTTGTGGATCCAAGGTGGCTGCTGCAGCTGCCAGGACTCTGTGCTTCCTGGTTCACACCAGTGGGAGGTTTTTGTCCCAGCATTCCCTGCAAGAGTCCTGGGGCTCCCTCTGATTGGACTAGCTGGGGTGACATGGGCATGGCTGAATCAATGACATGGCCTGAAGGATGGAATGAATTGATTGGCTTAGCTTAGATCACTTTTGTTCCCCTGGGAGCTGTCATTAGAGTCGGAGTTCTTATACCCATGAGGACCCCTAAATGGAAGCCTGGGAGAATGGAGATGACCCCACATGTCCATCAGGGACGGGGCCATGAAGGAACTGGTCCATGGTTCATTCAGGTGTTAGTGACAGATCCTGAATCTGAACCCAGGCAGCCAATCTTAAGAGGCCCTTCTCTGAGCCATGGTCCTTCTAGCATTCTCTCTCTCATGAAGTCTTGCAACGAATATCTTCTACGCATCTCTTATGGTTTCTTTGCTAAGAATGTCACTCTGCATCTAAGTGATACAAACTTTTGGCAAACAACAATTCTAGAAAACCATAGGATGTATTGCCTCATCACATGAAATGGTAGAAAGAGTATGGGATTAAGAACTGGCATTGGTCACTCCGTTAACCTTGGATAGGTCACCTCACCTCACAGGGCCTCTGTTTTCCTCTCTGATAAATGAGGGGTGATGTCTCCCCCTATGTACCTGGCAGAGTGTTCCAGGGTTCAAACAAGAGAGTACTATTTGAAGGAGCCTGAAAAGCACTAAATGTTTGTACACAAATTATTATTATGCATAGGATCACGAGCAGCTTCATTCTAAATACGAGAAACTGACACTTTATAACAGGATCTCTTTTAAGCCCCGGACACATATTCTAATTTAACAAAGATTTTCATTGATGCCTATCGATGTCACCCATACAGAAAATTAGCTAGCGTTAAGGATGTCTCATGAAACCCACACCAAGGTGGCAGGATATGCATTCGTAAGAAGCTTTTAGTTACCTCTTGTTGAGGTGTGATGATTATATATGTAAATGTTATTCTACTTCCAATTAAACTACAGCCTCATTGAAATGGAAGGTGGAGAGATCCTGACCAGCTCCATTTCAAGATACAATATACCTATTAGGTAGAAAAAAGCACGTGGAAATAGTAGGCATCAGTTGACACTTAGAGATGAGACCTTTGTCCTCTCCCATCCCCATCACCTGCCTCCTCTGAGGCTGAATTATGAATGGAGGCACGCTCACAACAAAGGGAAGGACTCCCCAAAGCTTTGACATTGATTCTCAGACAGGTGGTTTTAAAGGTACCTTGTGACCTTTTAGGAATAATGTAAGTACCAGGTGTGTTTACTAACCTGTGTTATTTGTTATTTTTGATGGGGTGACCAGAAAGGTGACTCAGGCAGGGAGGTCAGTGGTATCCTTCCTCCTTGCTTGCTTCCTTTATTCATTCCACAGTTATTCATTGAGAGCCTACCATGTCTCAGACCTGGGAAATGGCAGTGACAACCGCTGTCCTCCCAGAGCTTCCAGTCAGATGTGTTTCATATCCTTCCTTCAGGAAGATGTTAGATCAGGCCTCCCTTGGGATCCTTAAGGCAAGATGGAGACACCACGGGTTGACTTATAACCCTGCTTGAAGAGCAGCGATTCATGGCCTGGGGGGCGGGGCAAGGCCTCTGGAGGTGTGCCAAGGGCTCTGACCTGTTTTATTCAGGGCACTGGATGAGGGCACAGTGGAGCCAGCCTCTGTGCCCCAGCCACACCTAGCTTCATGCAGCTCCTCGCATCTCTGAGCTTTGCACATGCTCTTCCTCTGCCTGGAACGCGACCCTCCTTCCACCCCTCTAGCTGCCTGCCCAACTCCCGCCCCTCCTTCCAACGTCAGGTTACGTGCTACTTTCTCTGGGGAACGTCCCCTGAGTCCTCAAGTCTGTGTTAGCGTCCCTGCTGCTCGTTCCCACGTCTCCCTTATTATCGTACTTACATATGTGCCTACTTAGCTGTCGCCTGTCCCATTAGACTCAAGCCTCTAGCCCAGCCTGGTTGCCACTCTATGCCAGGATCCAATACCTGGCCTGACATGGCTTGGGGTCTTGATAAGTATTTACTGATTGATAAGCAGGTTCTTACCTTCCTCATCATAAGACCCAGGGTACTCTCTAATCCCCATCTTTATTTGACCACTCCGTGGCACTGAGCACTTGTAACAACTTCTTTTATGAAACTCATTCCTCCCTGGTTTCTGAACCATCATTGTCTGCTGGTTTTCTTCCTAGCCCTAGGGTGGTCCACCTCAGCCTCCTTTCTGAGTATTCACTGACAATGGACATTTGTTGGTGGCCCCTTTCTCTCTCTCCCAGTTCTAACTTCATTGATTCTTATGGTTTGGGAAAGCTGATGCCACCCTAGGTTCTAAGGGTAGAGCCCATGACCTGGGTTAAGCCAATCAGCACATTCCATGCCCCTGGCCAGGGAGACTGATTCATAAGCAGGCATCCATCTGGGCCAGTCCACATGGAAGGAAGCTCAGGACTTGTGCTGGGGCGGAGACGCTCTCTCTTTTTTGAGGGAAGGTATAGCTCTGGGCACCAGCCTTAGGATGAAGACAACACTGGCAGAAGCTGAGCAGAGAGATGGAAGGAAAATGGGTCCCTGCAGACCTGGCTGTGTCCTTGGATCAGGCCTTGGCCCAGGCCAGAGATTCCCTCTGGACTTTCCAATTTCATGAATTTATTTTATTGTTTGAGTTGACCATTCTGTCACTTGTAACCAAAAGCGTGTTCCTCTTCCATCCCTTGGAGGCTGGTGCTCTGCAGGGTATTGTCTTCGGTTCTTTGCTTCTCACTTCCATACCTGCCCTGGGCACCTTGGTTCTCCTCCATGACTTAAATTATACTAAGATTACACTTAAATTATACTATGACTTAAGTTAAACTCGCACCCATCTATTTTTTAAAAAATGTATTTATTTTCATTTTATTTATTTATTTTTGGCTGTGTTGGGTCTTCGTTGCTGTGCGCGGGCTTTCTCTAGTTGCGGCGAGCAGGGACTACTCTTCGTTGCGGTGTGCGGACTTCTCACTGCAGTGGCTTCTCTTGTTGCGGAGCACCGGCTCTAGGTGTGGAGGCTTCAGTAGTTGTGGCACGCGCGCTTCAGTAGTTGCGGCTCGCGGGCTCTAGAGCACGAAGGCTTCAGTAGTTGTGGCGCACGGGCTTAGCTGCTCTGCGGCATGTGGGAGCTTCCCGGCTCAGGGCTCGAACCCGTGTCCCCTGCCTTGGCGGGCGGATTCTTAACCACTGCGCCACCAGGGAAGTCCGCCTCTGCCTCCTGAGTTCACCACCTGTAGACCCAGATGCTTTCTGCACATGTCCACTTGGCTGTGTGGGTAGCACCACTGCCCCAACATGTCCCCAGGTGAAGGGGCCTCATCTTCACTGGCAGCTCCTTCTCCTCTCATCTTCCTGTGCACACCACACTGATTGGCATTGCCGTCCACCTAGTTGCTCTAGGTGGGACCTGGCGAGTCCTTGCCCCCACCTCTCCCTCACTCTTCACCTTGCCCATGACATCATTCACCATGTTTGGCCGATCTCCTCCCCACCCCCCATTATCTCTCAAGAGCGTCCACCTCTGACGTCACTGAACTTCACTGCTGACTCTGGTCAGAGCACCGCCACCACTGGACCTTCTCAATAGCCCTGGGCTTTCCAGGTTATTCTCACCCCATCCATCCACGAGCCAGAGGGGCTCTTCCAAAGTAAGGCACGACGTCCCTCCACGGCTTAAAATCCTTACCACCCAGAGAATCCACAGGGCCCCTCATGATTGACGGAGGCCCAGCTCTGGGGTCCCTTCCCGCTTCTTCCTCCCACCCTGCTGGAGCCACCAGACACATGCCATAAGCAAGCCCTGCTCTCCATGGCCTCAGTACACTGGCCTTTGCCTAGGCTCTTCCCTTTGCCTGGAACGCCCGTCCTCACCTCCTTTCCTTTTCCTTCCTTGGTTACCTCTCGTTTGACCTTCAAGTCTCAGTTTCCTCTGAGAGGCCTCTTACAGGTCCCTGCTCCAGGTCTGGCTTTGGTGCTTTCCCCAAGGGCCCTCTGTCGTTCTCAAAGGCCCCCGCAGGCCGCAGTGTACGTTCAGTGTGTGCTGGTGCGAACTCACATCAGCTCGCCCCGGCTGGTACCAGCTCATCCTGACTCATGCTGGCTTCTGAGAACCAACACCAGGCATCTCTCCCCAGCTCCAAGTCCAGTGCTCTCATACGGACAGCTTGAAATCGGCACAGTGGAAATATTTACTGTAAATGCTACAAATCACGGCATTTTTGTTTGTTTGTTCCCAGAGAGCCAGTTTCCCAGCACATCACTGGGCACAGCTGCCTGCTTACTGACCCCCTTCCCTCTCTAACTTGGCAGAGCCTTGGGGCAGCCCCTGCCGTCCACCTGCCCTCAACTCAGTCTCCGCTCAGGGCTCACACACAGCACGATGCGGGTGCTTAGGGGGCTCTCTCCTTGCTACTTGACCGAAGTTGAAAGTCGATGCTTTTCCTCCTCCCAATTCTAAAGACCTGGAAGGGATTTCTGACAAAGTATCATATTCTGGTGCCCTTCCTAACTTTATCTGTTAGAGTGCTGCATCCCAGTTGCCATTATCATGGTCCAGTACTCCAAAGGAGACACATTTCCAAAGAAATGCGTCCTTTTTTTCCCCAAAAGAGACAATTTAGAGTGAACGTTTTTCCATCCCTCAGGGGTCAGCAGTTTGAGTAGGAACAAAGGGAATTAACACAAAGGGTATTAATTAAACAGGCAATCCAGGACCAATGCTTTCTCAAAAGGCAGCGTTAATTGAGTGGGTAAAAAATAACCTTGGAAAATTGTTCTGTTTCTAATTTTTGGTTATGTTTCATCATTGACTTCTTGAGTGACGAGGGTGAGTGCTTTGTGCATTCTTGCTTCCGGGGACCAGCTTCCATCCTCGGCAAATCTAAGGACAATTTAAGGGGCAAACTTACTAGCTTGGTAAAAATAGAAAAAAAAATTCAGTTTATTTGCTTCAACAACTTAAAATCTTGGTTTAAAGACTCTAGAATTGGCATAGAGCTGCATATTTATTGGGCATATACTCTGTGCCAGACATTGTAATAGGGGCAGTGGATACAATTGAATAAGACATAATCCTTTCTCGGAGGAACTTGTGGTCCAGCCCAATGGGCAGCACACATGAGCATCTGCTATTTAAGAGGGTAGCAGTGCTTATAAAGGAGCCACACGTAACTGAAATTCAGGGAGGCTGTGGATTTTAACTCACTCAGCACGTATTTGTTGAATGTCTCCCATGTGCCAGGCTCAGAGTGGGCTCCAGGGGTTAGGTACCGAGAGAAGGGGCAGGTAAATAAGTAATTACAAAGTGAACTGACATTTGCTGTAACAGAGGTTTACACTCAATGCTCTGAGGAAGTAATTCCATCGAGGTTTCTGGGAATCAAGGAGGACTTCTCATAGGAGGTGACTATCAATCTACGATATGAACAGATATCTAAGAAAGGTGCTCTCTTCCGCGAGATGCCTGGGAGGTGAAGCTGTGAACCCTCACATTTCTGCACCTTTGTCTCCATGATTACCTTCCAAGGCCAGAGACAGGATCTCCAGAGGCAACTTATGAGTCTGAGTTCCATTGCCCTCAGCTGATGGAACTTACACCCTTGGGCCTCTGGATGGACTACTTGGGATTTGTCTGGCTGTGTGGACCTCCTGGGAGTTTAAACATCTGTCAGCTAAAGCAGAGACTCAGATACAAAGCTGAGAACCAGGCACATTAGGTGGTTTTGTGATGTTCCGTGGAGGATTCTGGGCACTTAAATGGATGAATGGATTTTGCCAAGATATAAATACAGCCTTTTCATTGGTGACAGATATGCCTGCAACCTCCCATCCGCGCAGGATGGCCACGTTATTGTGCCGAATTGTTTACAGAGAAACTTGCTGAGGTATCAGAAAACACATGGTTAGTGTTGGAACCAGAGGGGAGCAGGGGATGACTTGCTCATATGAACCTGGGGCTGGTGTGGCGGGCAGCAGCTGGGCACGGAGGTGGAACATGGACACCGTTTTCAGCTGAAGGTGAGTGTAGTCTGACCCTGCTTCCTCAACCAATATTTGTTGAGAACCTACTACAGGGAAACCTTGCTTTATTTGTGCTTCGAAGATAATTGCGTTTTTTACAAATTGAAGGTTTGTGGCAACCCTTTGTGAGGCAAGTCTATCGGTGCCATTCTTCTAACAGCGTGTGCTCACTTCGTGTCTGTGTGTCACATTTTGGTAATTCTCTAAATATCCCAAACCTTTTCATTATTATTGTATTTGCTATGGTGATCTGTGATCTTTTTAAAAAAAATAATAATTTTTTTGGGCTGTGCTGGGTCTTCGTTGCTGCGCACAGCCTTTCTCTAGTTGCGGTGAGCGGGGGCTACTCTTCGTTGTGGTGCGCGGGCTTCTCATTTCTAGAGTGCAGGCTCAGTAGTTGTGGTGCACGAGCTTAGTTGCTCCATGGCATGTGGGATCTTTCTGGACCAGGGCTCGAACCCGTGTCCCCTGCACTGACAGGCGGATTCTTAACCACTGCTCCACCAGGGAAGTCCTGAGCAGTGATCTTTGATGCTACTATTGTAGTTGTTTTGGGATACCACCAACTTTGCCCATGAGGCTTATTCAATAGATGTGTGTGTTCTGACTGCTCCACTGACCTGCCATTCCCCCATCTCTCCCTCTCCTTGGGCCTCCCTGTTCCCTGAGACACAACAATATTGAAAGTAGGCCCATTAATACCCTACAGTGGCCTCTAAGTGTTCAAGTGAAAGGAAGCACTTCTCTCACTTTAAATCAAAAGCTACAGGGCTGGGCTTCCCTGGTGGCGCAGTGGTGCCGATGCAGGGGACACGGGTTCGTGCCCCGGTCTGGGAGGATCCCACATACCGCGGAGCGGCTGGGCCCGTGAGCCGTGGCCGCTGAGCCTGTGCGTCTGGAGCCTGTGCTCCGCAACAGGAGAGGCCACAACAGTGAGAGGCCCGCGTACCACAAAAAAAAAAACAAAAACAAAAAAACAAACTACAAATGACTAAGCTTGCTGAGGAAGCAAATTGAAAGCCAAGACAGGCCCAAAGTGAGGCTTCTTGTGCCGAATAGTAGCCAAGTTGTGGATGCAAAGGAAAAGTTCTTGAAGGAAATTAAAAGTGTGACTCCAGTGAGCACACGAATGAGAGGAAAGCAAAACAGCCTTATTGCTGCTATGGAGAAAGTCTGAGTGGTCTGGATAGAAGACTAACCAGCCACAGCATTCCCTTAAGTCAAAGCCTAATCCAGAGCAAGGCCCTAACTCTCTTCTTTCTTTCTTTCTTCCTCCCTTTCTTTCTTTCTTTTTTTAAATTGGTGTATAGTTGCTTTTCTCTGTTGTGTTAGTTTCTGCTGTACAGCAAAGTGAATCAGCTATACATGTACATATATCCCCTAGTTTTTGGATTTCTTTCCCATTTAGGTCACCAGAGAGTATTGCGTAGAGTTCCCTGTGCTATACAGTAGGTTCTCGTTAGTTATCTATTTTATACGTAATAGTGTATATACTTCAATTCTGTGAAGGCTGAGAGAGGTGAGGAAGCTGCAGAAGAGAAATTTCAAGCTAGCAGAGGTTGATTCATGAGGTTTAAGGAAAGAAGCCGTCTCCATAACATCAAAGTGCAAGGTGAAGCAGCAAGTGCTGATGTAGAAGCTGCAGCAAGTTATCCAGAAGATCCAGCTGAGATAATTAATGAAGGTGGCTGCACTAAGCAGCATATTTTCAGTGTAGAAGAAATAACCTTCTATTGGAAGAGGATGCCATCTAGGACTTTCATAGCTGGAGAGGAGAAGTCAATGCCTGGCTTCAAAGCTTCAAAGGACAGGCTGACTCTCTTGTTAAGGGCTAATACAGCTGGTAACTTGAGGTTGAAGCCAATGCTCATTTACCATTCTGAAAATCCTAGGGCCCTTCAGAATTATGCTAAATCTACTCTGCCTGTGCTCACAAATGGAACAACAAAGCCTGGATGATTGCACATCTGTTTACAACTGAATAGCTTAAGTCCACTGTTGAGACCTACTGCTCAGAAAAAAAAGGTTCCTTTCAAAATGTTACTGCTCATTGACGGTGCACCTGGTGCATGCACCTGAAGAGCTCTGGTGGAGATGTACGAAGAGATTCATGGTGTTTTCGTGCCTGCTAACACAACATCCATTCTGCAGCCCAAGGATCAAGGAGTAATTTTGACTTTCAAGGCTTATTATTTAAGAAATACATTTCATAAAGCTACAGCTGCTGTAGATAGTGATTCTTCTGATGGACCTGAGTAAAGTAAATTGAAAGCCTTCTGGAAAGGATTCACCATTCTAGATGCCATTAAGAACATTCATGATTCATGGGAAGAGGTCAAATAGCAACATTAACAGGAGTTTGGAAGAAGTTGATTCCAGCCCTCATGGCTGACTCTGAGGGGGTCAGGACTTCAGTGGAGGAAGGAACTGCAGACGTGGTGGAAACAGCTAGAGAACCAGAGTTAGAAGTGGAGCCTGAAGATGTGGCTGAATGCTGCAACCTCATGATTAAACTTTAACGGATGAGGAGTTGCTTCTCATGGGTGAGCAAAGAAAATGGTTTCATGAGATAAAATCTACTCCTGGAGAAGATGCTGTGAAAATTGTTGCAGTGACAACAAAGGATTTAGAATATTACGTAAATTTAGATCATAAAGCTGTGGAAGGTTTTGAGAGGACTGACTCCAATTTTGAAAGAAATTCTACCATGGGTAAAATGCTATCAAACGGCTTTGCAGGCTACGGAGACATCGTTCCTGAAAGGATGCGTCAAGAGATGCAGCAAACCTCACTGTTGTCTTAGTTTAAGAAACTGTCACAGCCCCCCCAGCCTTCAGTGGCCACCACGCTGGTCAGTCAGCAGCCGTCAGCATCGAGGTAAGACCCTCCACCAGCAGAAAGTTTACGACTCGCTGAAGGCTCAGATGATGGTTTGCATTATTCAGCAATAAAGTATATTTTTTAATGAAGATACGTACATTGCTTTTTTAGACATAATGCTGTTGCACATTTAATAGTGTAAACATAACTTTTGTGCACTGGGAAACCAAAAAAGTTGTGTGACTCACTTTATTGTGATATTTGCTTTATTGCGGTGGTCGAGAACCAAACTTGCAACGTCTATGAGGAATGCTGGTATTTCCCAGGCTCTGATGATACAAAGGTGACCAAGACATGAACCAGCTTCAAAAGCACTCGCCATATAAATGGCTACATTATAATGTAACATTCCATGTCTCAGGCTCTGAAGCCAGACTCTCAGAAAGTCTGAATCCTGCCTCTGCTACTTACTTTGTGACCTTAGGCAAGTTACTGAACCTCTCTGTGCTTCAGTTTCCTTATCCTCAAAACAGGGATAATGAAAGCTCTTATCTCACCGGTTCTCTGTGAGGATTAAAAGAAGTGTTGTGTGTGAAGTACTTGGCACTGTTTCCTAGCTAGTGGTCTCTAAAGGAATGACTATTTCCAGCCCAGGAGACAGATAAATGCCTCCCCACAGCAACAGGAGCTGTGATGGGTGGACATACAAGGAACAGAGGGGTCATACGTAGGGAGTGGTAAGGAATTCTTTACGTCATTTACTTTTACTCTTTACTAATTTTTTTCGAGTGTGTTGATCTCTGCACCTTGAGGGTGGGGCCAGGCTCTCTTGCTTTTCTGCTTGGGCACAGGAAGGTCATACGTATTACCCGGTGGCTTACTGGTGGAGACAAATCTACTCCAGCTCAATTGCCGTCAACACACATTTCCTGATAATCCATGCATTTGTTCACCAAATGTTAATGGGTCCCCTGGCGTCCCATTCGAATTTCATAACATTTTCATATGTGATAAACTCTCTTTTGATTTTTAAAAAGCTTTAAAAAATGTAAAACTGAAAACCATTCTGAGCTCTCAGGACAGACAAAAATAGGTGACAGGCCAGATTCACGCTATGGCTGGTTTGCTGACCCTTGTCATAAAGAAAAACCTAAATTACAGCGGGATAGAAAACATATGTGAGTAATGATAAGCCTTGAAGGGAAGAAGTGAGCTTTTGAATAGATGTTTTTAACTGTGGTCCTCCTCATGACTCTTGAGAAATGGACTGTCATCTATGAATTCAAATATTTATGTACAATTTCCATGTGGACCAACCTGTTTTCAGATTATTGGATAGATTAGATGGCAGGTTAAATAACTTGTTTTCCAAGCCCTGATTCAGGCATATGTGCAAATGGCAATTTGAATATGTTTAGGATTTTGGTGAGATAGGAAGCTGAACTTGACAGCTGCTGAGATGAACATTTTAGCCATCACCTTGATTCTCAGAAGGCGTTAGTTAATGGTGGGAGATGTGTGAGAGCTGGCAATAAATTTTTAAATCACCACATGTACTTCATGGGCTGTTTGTGTTCAAGTTTACTTTTCTGTGCAGACACCAGGATATCTCACCTGCCAAACGCAGTGCAGAGAACCACTCTGAATGCGTTTCTGTCATTACCCTTTCTTTTCCGTTTAGGGAGCATCTGCCATTTCAATACCTCGATCACCAACAGATTTGAAGAGGATGCAGACTTCACTGGACAGGAAACCATTATTAAAAAGAAAGAAAATTTATCAAAGAGAGGTGTGGAGGAAGTGGGAGGGAGGCAGAAAAGGGGAAAACAAGCAAGCAGTTGGAGTTTCTGCTTCTTTGAAGGAAATTTCAAGATTAAAAGCAATTTTATCTTCCTGGAAAATCTAATTGGCCTGTCTGCTATGTGAAAAGCCAGCTCGCGGATCACTTAGTACACCAAATGTTCTAGTTGCCCACCAGCCACCCAGTCTTTTTGATGAACAGAGCCTTTTCTTAAGTAAACATTTAAGGCCTAATTGGATCATTGGTGCGGTGTCACAGTAGTTAACGCACAGCTTGGAGGAGTTACATAAAAGTCAGTCTGAGCAGCACCAAGCACTGCTGGGGAGTCCGAGAGGGCCTGTGGGATCCAGTCGAGACTCATGCACCATTGCTCTTGGTGATGAGCAAGAAGTAGCAGGAATATCTCCAGGATACATGGCATGTTATACAGAGATTTGAAAAAAAATCTCAACAATGGCTGACCAGTGATAGGGGCTTTATTATTATGCTTAGCTAAGAATAGATTAAAATGACCCCAAAAGAGAGAGTGCAATGTTCTCATTGATTTTATGTCCCGTTCATTGGTTAAGACTGGAATGCAGAAACCAACATGGGCTAGTTTCAGCCTAACAAAGGAATTTACCATAAGGCTATGGGTCTGTGTGTGTGTGTGGGGTGTGTGTGTTTTGTTGGAACCTGAGATCAGTGCAGCTCGACCTCTGGAAAGGAGTGGGCTTGGGAATCGGAAAACTTGCTGTACTCTCTCCACATCTTCTGTCTCTGCTCCCTGTAGCCACTGCCTCACTTTTTCCCCGTCTACTTAGAAGTTTTCTCCATAGCTGTTCTGGTAAATGTCTAACAACCAGCTTTTCTGGAGGGAAAAACGCCTTGATTTGGAGTGTTTTCCAACCTCCATGGTGTAAATACTCCCATTGTGGCTGATTCAAATCTGCCGACATGAAGGTGGGGCTGGGCAGAGGTGCCCAGGAGCACACCATTGTATAATGTTTCCACTGTAAAGATACATGGATGTAAGTAATCTCAAGAGCATAGATAAAATAAAATGTAAATTCATCATAATAATATAAAATAATAGGAAATAATTAGGAAGTATGAGTATTCATTACCTTTGTAGTTAACATAGTTTATTTACACATAAGTTTATATAATTTAATTTTTAATAATGGTTGTATTAACAATTTTGGCTTGAAAAACTCCCTATGATTTAATAATCAGCTCTTGGATCTGATATATATGAGGACACACTGACTTTTTCTCACTTTAGTGCATGACATAAAGCACCAGTGCCCACCACACAGCTCCCGCCCCTAACAACAACCTCAGGCCCAATTTCACATTCCAGGGAGAGAGGATCTGGTTGGTTGAGCCTATGTCAGGTGCTCTTATTTGGCCAATCAGCTCTGGTTGGGGGTGGGGTAGAGGCTCTTCTTTCCAGGAGGGGGCAGGGATACTGAGTGTGTTGCAAGAATTTCTAGCAGCTTCTGTGTCTGTGGGAAATATTCAGAGGGTAGCGTTCAGGATTTCTCATGTACCAGACACTTGACAAATATTTTCTCATTTTATCTTCAGAATTCTGTGATCTGGGCACTATTGTTCCCATTTTACAGATGAGGAAACTGAGGCCCAGAGAGGTTTAGTGACTTGCTTAAGTTCACACAGCTAGTAAATTACAGAGCTGAAATTCATATTCAAGCCCATCCTTACCCCAAAGCCTTCTTTCCACCAAACAGTTGTTTCTCACGTGGTGATACCCTGCAAAATGGGACACTTGACCCAGAGAATAAAGTTCCTGACCCTGTGGAGGAATTGCCACAACTGGGCAAAGAAGAAAGGTTGAATAAGAGAAATGAGAGCAAAAGCATGGATTATTTTTACCCCCAAAACCCAATCTCTCTGCAGCCGCCTCTCTTTTTCCTTCTAATCTCTGAGGGGCAAGAGGCAGATACTGGCTTCATTGTAATTTAGGGTTTTGCTGCAGATCATGTTGAGTTGAATGGGGGTGTGGATGTTCATTTTTACCTTTTCCATTGTTTGCCTTCCCCGGTCACTTTTGTGTGTTCCTGCCCCCAGGTACTGGGCACAGTTAATTCTTCCTGCAATTAGTATTCATGGTCAGCTAAGCAGAACTAATGCAACAAACCGTTTTTACTTTGAAGGTTATATTACATGTTTCCAAGCTCCTGCGGAAAAGGCTCCTTATGAATACGATATTCTTGACTATCTCTAGGAATTTAATTTTCCCTTTTCTGAATTTTCAAGCCTGCCTATTGAATTCTTTAATGTGATTCCACAGGAAGCACCCAAGCCAGACAGACAACCAGGTATAGCCAAATTGTTAACATTTTAAAAATCTTTTCTTCCCTGGGGGTGCAAGTCAAGAGTACGTGCTTCTGCTTGTTTTTAGAGTGGCACTTGTCTCTTCTTTTTACTGGTTCCTTTGATATTTGTATATCATAACTCCCAATCACATTGGTTAAAAAAAAAAAAGCAAAGCCTATTTATTTAAAATAGTTACAAGGAGGGTGCTGAGAATTCTAAGTTCTGAACATTTCAAAACTATATTCAATTATTGCTGGTAATTTCGCAGATAGTAGAAGAAGCAAAAGTTATTCCTTAAAAAAAGATCCTTAAATACTTCTTTTAGAATAGCAAAGTGACTTCTTTACACTGAATGCATGATATCATTTAATACTTTAAATGGCCAACGATGGTCAGAAAATTCATTTAGCACCTTTGGGAAAATTCTGATGATCTCAAAACGATGACGTAAATCAGCTAATTTAGAGGGTTTTTTTTTTTTTTGCGGTACGCGGGCCTCTCACCGTTGTGGCCTCTCCCATTGCGGAGCACAGGCTCCGGACGCGCAGGCTCAGAGGCCACGGCTCACGGGCCTAGCTGCTCCGTGGCATGTGGGATCTTCCTGGACTGGGGCACGAACCCGTGTCCCCTGCATCGGCAGGCGGACTCTCAACCGTTGCGCCATCACGGAAGCCCTAGAGTTTTTAAATGTGGTTAAACATACTGTCTTACAGCTAGCTGTTCAGCTTTTTTTTTTTTAAATAAATTTATTTATTTGTTTATTTTTGCTGCATTGGGTCTTCATTGCTGCATGCGGGCTTTCTCTAGTTGTGGCGAGCGGGGGCTACTCTTCATTGCGGTGCGCGGGCTTCTCATTGCTGTGGCTTCTCTTTTTGCGGAGCATGGGCTCTAGGGCACGCGGGCTTCAGTAGTTGTGGCACGTGGGCTCAGTAGTTGTGGCACGCAGGCTCTAGAGTGCAGGCTCAGCACTTGTGACCCACGGCCTTAGTTGTTCCGCGGCATGTGGGATCTTCCCAGACCAGGGGTCGAACCCGTGTCCCCTGCATCAGGAGGTGGGTTTTTTTTTCTTTTTTTTTTTTTGCGGTACACCGGCCTCTCACTGTTGTGGCCTCTTCCGTTGCGGAGCACAGGCTCCGGACGCGCAGGCTCAGCGGCCATGGCTCACGGGCCTAGCCGCTCCGCCGCATGTGGGATCTTCCCGGGCCGGGGCACGAACCCGTGTTACCTGCATCGGCAGGCGGACTGTCAACCACTGCGCTGCCAGGGAAGCCCAGGAGGCAGATTCTTAACCACTGCGCCACCAGGGAAGTCCTGTTCAGCTTTTAAGATGTGTTGACAATATGATTTTGTCCTGTTTTCTTGCTTTTTTATTCTCCATATAGTGAAGATTAGCATCAGAATTTCAACGGATGCTCTTCAGAGTTTTATATTACATAAAAACCCAAAAAATCTAGGAAAGAAGTAATATCTGATTTTTTAAAAAGGTGCCTTTAATTCTTGGTTTCTGAATCTTAACATCAGATTTTGCTTATATTTTTCTTTTCACACTAAAAGATTTTTACTTATTTTTAAATTTACATTTCTTCTTTTGCTAACAGTGAATCTTATATCCATAAGATTGTGTTTTCCATCTTGCTTTGGCCACCAGGAAGCTCTGAGCCAAAATTGCGGCCAGCTTCTAGCAATTTGGAGGGGTGCAGGAACCTAGTTCCACTCCACACCGCACCCCACTTAACTTTTTCTCTCTTAATTGATAAAATTTTGTTTGTGAATTTCTATAAGCTATGTACCTCCCTCCTCCACCTCTAAAAAAATAAAGCGAGGTGTATAAAATGTGAATCAAAAACATTGCTTATTGAGAAAATGGTGAGGCCCCTAATGAAGGTGTCTCCCGTTTTTCTGCTGGGGTTGAGGTCTACCACCTGGGTGTCTCTGCTTCATTTACATCTCACCCCAGGGTCTCACCCAGAGCTGGGCCCTCCAGTGCCCAGTGGGGAGGGCAGTACAAAGATAAATCCAGGATGATAGGGTGGCTAAGGAGTGCTTAGCATGGAGGCCCAGGAAGCCCACTTCCCAAAGCGCTCTTAAACTTAACGGGAAGAAGTGATTCTGCTGTTTGTGAGTGAGGTCTTCAAGTCAGGGCCCTGGAGCG
This sequence comes from Delphinus delphis, assembly GCF_949987515.2. NCBI lineage: Eukaryota > Metazoa > Chordata > Mammalia > Artiodactyla > Delphinidae > Delphinus > Delphinus delphis. The sequence goes on along the minus strand of NC_082698.1, from coordinate 8,763,386 downwards.
TGGTCTTGGCACGTGGGACAGGGGCCTTTCGGGTTGGTGGGTGAGGGTTCTGTCCCCAGCCCGGAGATCATAGTCTGCAAATCCTCTTGCGATGAAATATGCCGTTTCCATCGCTATATACAGATGCACGTACACATTTTTAAAAATCACACTCTCTGACTTCCCTCTTTCTTCCCCACCAGTTTTCCCATGCAGGTGGTTCCCCACCAGAAGCCCCAGAGATCATACTCACTTTGAGGGAATATGCCCAGATGCATTTACCCTGGCCCTGTCTGTGCAGTGCCCTCACCCCAGGGGAGAAAAGGAGGTCTTTGAAAACATCTATTTCGCCTAGAGGATTCACTTTAAAAACTGTGGAAAGCTACAGCTGCCTCTGGAGGAAAAATTAAAGTGGAGTGTTCTCTCTTAAGAATCTGATTAGTTAATAAGACACCTAAACAAACAAACACATACAATGCAAGGCCATTTTTTTTGCTCTGATTAAAATACAGAATCTATTTTCTTGAACACCCCAAATGATCATGGCTTTTTTCCTTCCTGAGAATGCTTCAGACCCGTAATCCAATCCATCGACTGTTCATTTCTAAAAAAAAAAAAGTCTGTTGGTGGATTTCTTCTCAAAATGTGTGCTTAGGACAGCAGAAATTTCTGACGAGTCAAGTACAGGAGATTAAAGCTTGCAATGTAAATCAGTTAACATCTGTAATTTCCCTTGTTCTCTAATGCTATTAGTTATTTAAAGGGTAAAAAAAAAGGATGTTTTACTTAATTTCTTTGAATCTTACTAGGTACCCGGAGCTTAACTTGATGATTTGTATAAGTGATAGTAATTGCTGGGACTACAGATGAGTATTATTAGCTATAAAATGAACATGGTTATATGTCCAACAGAACTAGCAAGGGACAGAAATGCGGTTGTATCCAAGAGAAAATAATTACAGCAATAATCAGTGTAATTCATGATAATGGCTGAATTGAATTTCACACCATAGCTCCAAGCACTTACATTTAATGAATGTAGTTTGTGCTTGTTTACTAAAAAGGTTTTTAGCAGAAAATCGATAATGTAACTTCAGTGTTTCTAATTGCAAATGCAATTATTTTTTTTTAAGGTAGTGGTTCAATAAGGATTTTGTAGAGAAAATTGAGGTATGTGAGTGCTGCAAATGCTGGCGCTTTAATTAGTCTACCTGTACATTAGTGCCATGTGCCTTAATATCTATTTATTACAACATATTGATTAAAATGGATTTGTATTCAATTTTAAGGTTAGCTAATGTAATGGATATTGAAACTTTTCTGGAAGCATTGGTTGGGATTACAACATGTCACTGGGTAATGAGACTTTTCTTCAAGAGGTGATTTTGGAAATCATCCTGCGAACCTGACTGTGAGGCCAAGGAAGGGAGGCCCAGGACACGTGCCGTGCCAGTTTCCAGGGAGCGAGTGGCAGGGACACGTGTGGCGTTCGGTCAAACAGGAGGTGTGTGGATTAATAATGTTGTTACAGATTCTTGCTTATTTGGATTAACTGCTGTTTGAACCTTTTCCAAGCTCAAGATATGCCTGAAATTGTTATGGTGGGGTCGATGATCTTCTCCAGGGTAAATCCTTTTGACAGATCTCTGGGTTTGGAGATCCACAGCTTGCCTAGCCTGAACCCCTCAATCTGAACAAGCTGGGAAAGCGCATTGTCTCAGGTCTCAGGCCCACGTTCATAACTCACCCTGATGTGAACTGATGGATCAGCGTTCTTTGCCTACCTGGATCCCTTTCTCAAAACCAACCCTGAGCCTGCCCTTTCCTCCTCTTGCGTGGTCATCATGGTCACCATCGTATCACCACCACCACCACCATCATCACCATCCTCTTTCTTCGTGCCTTATCTCTGCGGCGTGTGCATTGGATGTACGATACAGTCTTGCTAAGCATTTTTGGAAATTTATTGCACAAGCTGGGAAGATCCAGCTCTCGTCCAGCTGAAATCCCTTTATAGCCTAAATTCTAAATATAGTCACTGGACTGGGATTTCTAACCTTGTTTTGATGATATCCTGGTGTCGTATCTCAAAACCAAATTAATATTAAGCTTGAATATTTTGAGTGTGGGTGAGGAGCCGGGTTGTGAATTACAACTTTGTAACCGACAGGGATATGCTGTTGAAATCCAAACGATGTTAAAGTCCCGACTCACACAGTGTTGCTAGGAGTCTAAATGAGAAGCAAACATATCAGCAAACCTGAGGGTCTCTATCAGGCTTTTGTTAGAAATGAGCCCCTGGCAGGAGGCCAGTTGAGTTTCTGGACCACCATGACAAGGCCTGGGGTGCTGCTTTGTGGAGAACTGCCCTCTACCCTTTGAGGGCCAGCTGGCCGCCTACCACCTCCAGGGGGTCTTTCCTAAGAGTCAGAGTCCATGGGTCCCTCCCTCCTCTGGCTTCCTATGGAGTATCAGCGCTTCCTGTGTGCCATGCACTGTACTGGGGGTGTCACGCGGATCATCTACTTTTACAACAGCGCTTGGAGGCAGGCAGTATTGTTACTCCCATTTTCCAGATGAAGACACTGAGGCTCAGTGAGGTTAAGTCAGTGGCTCAGATTCAGGAGGCTAGAAAGTCGGTGCAGGTGCTGGAGTTCCAGTGTTTCCTGGAAACACTGGTTCGCTGGCTGCCTGTCTGTCCTGGGTGCTCCAAGTCGACTCTACCTACTATTTTGAGGTTGAGTTGTCAGAGGTGCATTTTTCTCATATCTGGGCTAAATATTAGATTTCATTCTATTTCTCCCATTCTCTACTCCCTTCCTCTGCCACCTCCCTTCACTCCTGGTACCCTGCCTATAGATCAATAAATGTTAGGTAAGTGAATGATGCCAAGACCCGGGTGAATCTGACTTGATTGTATTTCTCTTTATGCAGAGAGCGAGGCTGCCTTCCACGTTGGGTGTGAACCTCTGCCCTGTCCTCCCTGCGGTCTGAAGGCTGAGCGGGTGGCCTGTTTCCGTCCTGAGACCCGGCTGGCGCCTGGACAACAGCACCAGGTATGTGGCTTTTATCTTCATGGGCGCGTCCCACAGGGTAAGTGAGATGGAGAACCAGGGGCAAAGCAAGCATTCTGTCAGGGCAGGACGATGGCATGCGGAGAAAGTCCACTGTGGGACCTCCGGGGAGCCCGTTCCCTTCCTGAGCCTCAATTTGCATGTCTGCAAAGTAGGGCTAATGACTCCTGCCCTGACTCCCTCCTGGGCTTGTTGACAAGGCTCAGCTGGGGTGTGGTATTCTCCCTGCATTTTGGAAATTCTAAATTTTAAAGTTAAGGAGGAGGATAAAAAAAGGCACCAGGTGAATGGGGTTCCTGGTGTGGGATGCAGTCCCTTCCGTAGGGAAATAGCCCCCAGATGCCTCCTCCTTTGCCACCTGTAAGGGGGAAATGGCCCAGTCCTTTGACAGTTGGAGTCACTAATCTATGGATTAAAAAGTTAATGCTTAGCCAAACGTTCTTCATCTTTTGGGATATGGTGTATATTCAATATGGCTCCATGGAGCCAACCAGGAGCCCCTGGTTGACGGAACGATCTCTGTCAGGCTGGAAAAGACAGACACCCTAACTGTTTGACCAACAAATGTATAGAAAACAGTGGCCAGTAAGTAGCAATTACATGATAATCTTATCCAAAGAAAATGTGGGCTCAAATTAAGATGATTTCACCAGGAAAACATTAAGGTATACAAAGAGTTCTTAATAAATAGAAATAAATAGTACAGGGTTTGCGCCATGGTTATTTTCGATGGTTATCTGCTCTCGCTGCCGCTGCTCTGGCTGCATTTTCCACGGGGCTCAGAGCGGCATTTTGCTCTACAAAAACAACTAGCTCCTTTCCAGCCAATGATTACTTCTAATTATGCTTTCCCCTGCCATTATTCTAATAGACCTGTCATGTTGCTTGAAGGACTCTGGCGTTTGGAATATACAACAGCTTTTATGGAGGGACTGCTGGAACACTTAATATAGCTCTTTTTGAATTATCAAGTTCTATCCTTTTGAAGTCTGTGTTAGTGGAACTCCTATTTATGAGATGTGCTGTGCTTAAAGGTTTGCTATTGATGAAGAGGTCCAACAGAGCCTTTATCGTAAGTATGGCAGCATTCTCCCTGAGAGATAAATAGCCGTGCTAAAAGGTATGGTGTGTACCTAGGCTGCAAATTACTAGCCAAGTACCTCCTAACAGTGTACTTCAAAAATACCTTTATGCTTCTTGTTTGTTCTCCTTTCCATAGAGAAGAGTGACATTTCTTAAAACATAGAGGGGTGGAAGCATGCTGGTCATCATTGGTCATCGACATTACTCGGGTTTGAGGAACGTGTTTGTTCCGGCGCTGGGTGTCTGGATATATGCATACGTGTGGCTTACATCCTCTGTGCTTGCTGTTTCAAGAATTTGCTTTTCTTTAAGTTGCTTTAATTTAATGATGGACGTGGTTGGACTCAAGCACTTTTTGGAGGGGGAAGAGGGTTTATGAACAGGGATGCCTGTTCTGGGGAATCTGGAAAACACTACTGAGGACAGAGCAAGGGATCTTCAGGTAGTGATAGGTACAAATGTTGGGCAGTGTCGGTCGGCTTCCGGCCGACTGGGCAGGCGGCAGGTAGGGATCTTAGAAGGGGGTGGCTCGATGGAGACGTCGTCAACAGAAGTGGTTCCCAAAGGTCTGATTATCTGGGCAATTTGATGTCCACCAGCTGGGGTGGAAGTTTCCTTTAGCAGTTCAACCAGGTTGTTTCTTGTAGACCCAAAGTTGTAGGCATTTGAGGCTAAAGTAATTGGACAATGCAGGCCCTTTCTTTGGCCTTGGGCTGCTATCACACAGAAGGACATCGTGCGGTTCACACGCACAGGTATTTGGGGGGAATGGGTGATCTGGCTCCCTCATGGTGTACAGAAATGCACTCGGGATACTCCACGTTTCTACCAAGCATCCCAGATGCAGAGAAAACTCCCTTGGCGGCTGACATAAAAAACACAGAAGCAGGACCATGGAGCAGCTTTTGACCATGCGGCAAGCATTTGCATCGATTCCCCTAAGAAGGCAGCCTGCTCCAGAGTGTTTGCCTAGGGTTTTTCACTTGGAACCTTCATGCATCAGAACTTTGACTACACACTGCCTGTCTAATTCATCTTCACCCATATATTTTACCATTACGGACAGCCTTCCCCTTAAGCTTGTCTATTTACTAGCTGGTGTGACAGATGACAGCGACTCTGAGCCATGTTAGATGGCATTTGTATGGCTCCAATGCCAGAAGCATTCTAAGCGCCGGTGTTGCATATTTATTGATCTCCATATTCCCAATAATCTGAAGCCCGTCACATTTGACAACATTATGTGGAGAGGTCAGCTAGATGGGGCTAATGAACCTGTTTCCAAGATGGATGTTGTTTTCCACAACATTACCCTTGCAAATAGCTGTCAGTGGGGCATTTCACTGTTGGGCCAGGCATTTGAGGATCTTTTTTTTTTTTTTCTTAAATAGTTGGCGTTAACATTAAACAAAACCTGAAGCTATTAAATCATAGTATTTATTTACGATAGAAAACATGGACGCCCTGGCATCTTTCCAAATGAAAATCTTATTAACAGACACGGTGCTTGTGGGAAAGTCCTCAGCAACTGGAGATTGGCTTGGCTGTCTAAAATGCTTGACGGATTAGCCCGAGATGATGTGAAGGACCAAATGGGAAATGGCTGAAGTCTGGAGGATTAAACCAGCAAATAGAAAGGCTTGCTGCAGACCAGAGGCACGTGGTACTTTTGTGACCATGTTTCCAAGCTTCCACACTGCTGCGAATAACCAGCACAAAATGCGCTCAGATTTAGATGAAGATTGACAGGAAGAAAGAAAGAAAGAATAGGAAACAGTATTTGCAAAGAGGATACCGTTGAGTGAAATGCTGCGTGTGAATTAACCACACTGGAAATGCATCGGGAGCAGTAATGAAAATATTAAAGACAGGTTTCCTGCACCTGAATCCAGAGCTCTTTGAAGCCCTGCAAAGGGACATTTAGAGACTTTCACTGTCTGTCTGTCCTGAGGGTGACCATGGCGGACAGTGATCCCAATGGCTCTTCTAAGGAATCCATCCAGGTGGATGTATCTTCTTTAAACATTCACTGAAGAGTTTTTAGCAGCTATGTGCCAATGTGATTTCTGAGAAAGTTATTGTATATCTCGGTAGGGCCACTGAGAATTTTGGGTTCTTTAAGAAAAGCATAGTCAATCTTTAGTTTGAAATGCATTATTTTACAAAGGTAGGTGTATTTAATGGGTTTCTTCATGGCAATGTTCCTCTCCCACTGTATCCCAGAGCAGACACAAACAAGGCTAAATAATGAAATTAATGGTACTTGGCTACTGGCTCATCCAGAACTTTCTTAACAATGAATTCATTTATTCAGTGCTAGCATTTAGGAACATTAATCCACCACATTGCTTACAGTCACAAAAATTGAAGAACTTCTCAACTTGTTTATTTTGTAGGCAGGATGCCAGAGAAGAGATGATTAACTATTGTGCTTTTTCCTTTAGTGGATCTCAGTACCTCTTCTCATCACACCTTTTTCAGGTTATGCCTTTAGCATCGTGTTGAATGAAGAGGTAGAAAAGAATTGACGAGTTCAAGAGCAGTGAAGTTCATTGCGGGGCAGATGCTTATGTTCTTTTCGGATGAAAAACTTGTTTCTCCTACATACCCCCTCCTCCACTCTCACGGAATATATATACCATTAAGAGAGCATGTTCTCTCTTTGATGAATACCTAAAAGTAATAGGAGAAACAAAGTCAGGTAATGGCAAAAGTCAGCTCCAAGTAAGGTAGAGTGGTACAGCATGCTGCCTACAATTTGCGAGACACAATTCTCATTAAAGAAAAACACTGACAAAAAAGTCATATGTGAGAGATGCAAGTTAAAGCTACCCTAGGCAGCTTTAATTTAGGCATGAGCAAATTACATGAATAGCAGTTGCTATAGTAACTAGTAGATAATACGGTGTTTATGTTGCTATTGAGATATCTTGTACTTTACTGGAATAAGAAAAAAAAAAAAGATTTCCAGGAGCACACAGGCGCTGCATGAAGGGAATGTATCTCATAACCATTTTACTTCTTTATTTTACTGTTTATTTATGGTGAAATGGGCACCTACAATTACATACAGCCCTTGGCTTGGTTTGTTGTTATTCGTATTTTCTTAACTGAGATGTCCCTTTGAAAGCCCAGTCCCTGAGACATCTCTGAAGCTGCCCGGTCTGCCATCTTGGATGCCGCCAGGGGGAGAATTCTGTGGTTGGGCATGGCATGCCGGGAGCTGTAGGCCACCATGGGTCAGATGACTTTGAACCCAAAGGCCAAGAATGCTTGAGAATTCAGGGCAGGACAGATGCCGACAAAGGTTGTGATGTTATAGATTTGATGTAACGCAAGGTAGTGCACTATTATGCATTACGGAGTGCTGGGCAGTTAGCATGATTTTAAAAAGCATTTGAGGTCCCTTCTAGAGACAAGGAAAATATCTCAAAGAGGACTTGTGACGGATGAAATGCAGTTGGTGCACATCTAAGGCTGCAGCTGATGGAGAGGCGGTAGAGAACATAGCAAGGTGCACAGTTGCCATTTTGCGGCATGCGGGAGGCTGGCGGGCAGACCCCAGTAACTCGGGTCCCAATTCGGATTTGGGGGCCTGGCTGCTGACTCCATGGCAGTTCACCCAATAGTTGCTCTGCCTTTCACTGCTGTATATCACCACTTCCAAAGCTGGTTTGGGCAAACTCAGGGTGCTTCCAGACCTTTCAAATTCTTTTTCTTTTTTAAGCTTTGTTTTAACTATAATTTATTTAACTTTAAGTTTACAGACCTTTCAAATTCTTAACACAACATTGATTTATATTAATTTAATTTAAAAACTCATGTCAATTAGGGTTTTTTTCTTTGGGGGATGGAATAGGGGGAGTCTTAAGAAGGGGAAATACAGGGGTAGAGTCCCACCAGCCCCAAATGACTGTGGTGATGGAAACAAAACCTGAATGCACCGAGGTGTCTTCGTCTGCATATTCTTCACTTCACACCCTCCTTTGCACAAATTCATTCACAGTTTTCTCTCCATAAGATGACGCAGAGCAGAGTAAGCATTGTCTCTGAGGCCAGAAAACCTGAGTTCTAGTCTCAGTTCTGCCCTTTCCTAGGATTGTGGCTTAAAAGAAGTAAGCCATTAATATTCCTCACATGTCAAATGCTCTTAATAATGCCCACCTGATCAGCGGGGACTGCATGAAGCTGGAACACTCTGGCTGAGCATCTGGCTATGAGCTGCATCTCTCAACAGCTGTTCTTTAATGGTGCATCTGTCTTGGCTAGTCCCAGATTCAGGTGACTCATTTGATGTCTCTGGCCTCAGTTTTCTCATCTGCAAAATGGTATCCTTGGCCTTGCCAGCCTCAGAGATGCCCTCCTCCTCACATTCTGCGATTATATGGCATAAGCTTTTCCAGATTCCTAAATGTCCTTCCCTTAAGAAATGTGTGCAAAGACCTTTTGAGTCTTCATGGCCAAATGCAAATTCCTCTTCTCTTCCTGAGTTTGAAGAGCTGCTCCACTCAAAAGTTGGTTTGAAATGAGGTCTTGTGTATATTACAGGTGTGGCTTCTGGGCTGGAAGGAGTGAAGAAATCCATTTGAGCTTTTGCCTTTAGGCTGATAATATGTTTTAATTTCCATTTCACAAATGAAACAATTGAATTTTCCGGAGCTTAAGCGACCAAGGCAAGGCCTCACTACCCTCAGCAGTTTGGTAGCCTCTACCTGCTATACGTTTATTCTCCCGGTGGGGTGTGGGAGGCCATCACCAGAAGGGGGCAGTTCCAAGGAAAAATGTTCAAAGGGGGAGGCCAGTGCATGCATCTTTACTCAGTTACCGTCAAAACCAATACCGCATCACAGGAGAAGCAGATGGTGGGCCAGGAACCCACAGGAGGTGCGAGGAGGGAGAGGGAGGGGTATTGAACTGCTTGAAGAGCAGTATTTGGTCACCAGATTCATAATTCCCATCCGTCTCCGAAGCCCTTGGTACCTGAGACCCTTCAGCACCTCACCCCACATCATTGCCTTCAGATCGCAAAACTCATCAGACTGTGAAGCGAGCTGAGTAGGAATCAATTTTTTGTCTAGCCCCAGAAATTCTTTGGAATAATATGTCCAAATGGTTATCTCGTCTGTTGCAATTGGCTTGAAAATATCAGAATTTCTATGAATATTTGTGAGATTTCCATGTACCATCTGGCTCCCTACATGTGAGTGTGCCTACACAGATGCCTGGATAATGTATAGGGAGCCAGCATATTTATTTTTACAGAGGGTAATTATTACAGTCTCTCCTTCCAGAAATGAGCCTTCTGTTTTATGTTTTCAGAGCGAACTTGTGAAATATTAAGATATTTTACTGCCTTAATGTTCTGAATTGTTTGCCTCTCCATCCTGCAATCTAAAACTCATTAACAGTCGAACAATTTAATCAGAATGAATCAAGTTGTGAAATGGATACACCGGCAGTTCACACAGCCATAAAGCATGGCTGAAACTTTTCTGAACAGCTTCATAAAACTTAGAGGCAGCAGGAAATAAATGATTATCCTGGACAATATCAGAGTGAACAGAACCTGGAGCCATGAACTTGGTAATTGTTCCTCCTCACTCAGCACATTTGCTAAGGCTTGGTCTTAATTCATGGGAAGGACCAGTGAGTATAGGGATTTAAATTGCCAGTCCTTCTGTAAAGTTTTTCTCAATTATAAGCATGATCAGGGAAGCAAAGTGAAAGTGGTATGTTAAGCCTGACTTTAAATTCCGGAAGTTTTCTTCTATTAAAAATAGTCCTTGGGGACGCTGGGAGGCTCCAACCCACAGTGTTTGGGGAAGACCTCAATTTCAAGAGTGACTCATTCGTTATACTTTTAAAATATCATTCATCCCAGAATTCTCTCTGCAGAGGTGGGCGCGTGTGTTTGGTGGAAATGGGTTTTAGTTTCATTCCTAAGTTTGGGTTGCATTCACATCAAATATTGTCTGACAGAGTCAGTTGTATTATGCATTTGAAGTCAAGGCCACCAGTAGGGCAACCAGTTCGTCCTCAATTGCCTGGAACCCACTGACTCTCAGGCAAATTGGGATGGTTGGTCCCATTAAAAAGTCCCAACTCCCAGATATTTCCTGGCATCAGTGCCTAAAAATTACTCTCCCTTCCAATGTAAGAATTTTGCCTACAGCTTCTTAATCAGATGATTATCCAGAATAGTGTTTTATATATATATAAAGTATATATATATATATATATATATATATATATATATATATATATAGTTCATAACTTTTATCCCATCTTCTTCTGAGAATGAATTGAAGCAACTATGTAGGCATCCAGCACATGTCTGGGTATTGAAGTTTCCCCATCTCTACGTGGTCAGTGAGAACTTGTGAAACAACAAAATACTCTACAGTTTTGATATTATAAACTCAAATTGCACCACCTACACCATGCCTCTTTGTTCATTTTTTTCACTTTAGAAAGCACAGGCCTTTATTCGAAACTTCAGAATTAGGGAGTCTGATCTTAAAAAAAGGAAAATGTTCCATTCAGTACTTACTTAATTTCCTTATTTAGTGGTATATATAGGATTTATGAATTAGCTCTTAGTTCTGGCATGCTTAGTAAGTCTGATCTTGCTTACAGAAATAGGTTCTTAATACTTCATTTTCAGAACACTTTAAAACCCAAGCCAATGCTTTTCCTTCAAGGATGCGGAAGGCATTCCTCATTCAAATCTGATTCATGGTTTTATAAAGCATGAAGATCACTTTTATTACTTCATCATCTATATGCTGGATTCTAATATTCTTTTTGATGGTGATGTGTTCAGTGATAGAAACTTAAAAAGAGAGAATTCCTTCTCAATTTGTAAACCAAAAATTTAAAAGCAAAATCCCTGAAGTGATAGGAAGACATTTTTATGACATAAACAGCTACTTCACTAAGCTGCTGGCACAAGCCTAAACGACAAAGGTACGAATTGTTATTTAACCTTTAAATACTGTTTGCTACAAATCTACAAATATTTTAAATATACTTTCTTCTGCAGTGAAAATTAAGAGAATCCCCAGCTTAACAGCTTTTGAAGATGCAAATATTACGAATAAAAAAGATAACTTTCCTAGTGAATATCCAATGATAAACTGAACCCTAAGGTTTCTATCCCAAGGACATAAAAATGATCTAAATTGGACTAAGTGCACGGCAAGTTCATATGAAAAATGATTCTTCATATGCTCTTCTACTAAAGCTATCAATATAAAAACAATCTAAAAGCTTGTTTTCTGCTTGAAGATTTAGGTAACCTCCCAGGAATCACAACTTGTGAGCTTTTAAACCCAGAGCTATAGTATGTGAAAATACTAGTGCCTCATAAAAAAGCAAGCCGATAAAATTCCATATGTAAATAAATATCAGTAATAATTACATTCTGCATAATATTTTTTAATCTAAAACTTCCAAACCATCAACCTTTTTCAGTGCTTCGAGTGAGCAATCAAAATAGTCATATTTATTCAGGTTTAAAACTACATTTCTCTTCTCTCAATATGAAGGCATAGACAGAATAGACAGTAAAATTATTTTGTCCAACATTCTGAGCCTATGGATGTGGAAACCATCTACAACATGATCTCATTAGGTCATCATCGATTCACCTTCTTCACCAGTAGCATCTTGGGGAAATGTGAAGGTCTTCAAGCATCTCAGCCAGACTAATTCGAGGTGCTCCTTCATCATCTGTGTCACTTTCCACAGGAATCGTTGAATCTCTATAAATATTCACACTTTTTCTAATTGCCTCATCTTCTTCCAGATCTTCAAGGAAATCTGGGTATTGCCTTTCATCATCTGTATCCATGTTTTCTCTATCTCTTGCAAGCTCTTTCAGTTTCCGGTTTCTAAGACACTGACGTTTGGTACGGTCATAGCTCTTCTTGACTAGCACCACATCTAGGACTCTATCTGGTTTCATTTTGTTGATATGCTCATCATTTAAGTTACAGTTGGCCAGATCAAACCCCAACACCAGGTCTCCAGGATTCAGAAGACGTCCCAAATGAGTACGACAAAAATACTGTTTATCTGTACTCATTTCAGATGTTTTCTGTACCCAGACTTCCCCGAGGGTATGCTTTTATGATACCATTCCAGCACCTGCACTGCGTTTTAGGTCTCGGACTATGCTGCATTCCATAACAATAAACTCCTCTAGCTGTTTGGGATGTGGCATAAACTATTGAAAGGGTGACTCCAGAAAGCGCTCCCATCAATATCTGCAACTTGTAGGGTATTTGGATCTATGAGATGGATGACGCTGGTTACTCGAATACACACACAAATCTGGTTCATGTTTCCCAGGATTTGTGCCAGTCTTGCAGACAGACAAACAACATTATCCTTGCATATTGGAACAATTTCCACAGAAAAGGTGCTTTTGTAATTGTATGTGTTACTATGGATATCCTGAGAGATCAGTCTCTGTGAGGCTTTGTATCTAGTGGGAACAGTACACTGAAGAAATTCTACCATCTTCTGAGCATGTTGTTTTGAGGAATAATAGAAATCCAGCCCATCATGAATCTCTTTGATACGAAGTGTATTCCGGTGCATGCCACATTTCAAAATCAGCTGTTCTAGATGGTAGAAAGTTCTTTTGTGCAAAGTCGTTTGCCTGACTTGCACCACAGCCTTCCAGAAATCCTCAGCTTCCACTCTGTGGCAGTCTCCACACATCCGGGCCTGAACAACATAATCCGCCACAAACACTTGCTGAAGGATAGCACCATTCATCACCTCTTTCTGAAGAGTTAGTTTAACTTTAAGTCTCTTAGAACGGGGCTCAGTCCAAACAAAGCTTGCATCTACAAGACATACGTTACTCAGAGGGGCTTTGAATATTTTCAAACACAAAGCAAGAAGTTCCTTGGATTCTAAGGCACGTTGTGCCCAAGTTCCTGGTGGCTGGAAATATCTTTGACATTGTTTGCTGAAAGATAGAGAGACTTGTTTCGGAATGCCTTGGCTGATATCTACTTTACTTCGCAGGCAAGCCACACAAATACTGGCAGGATTTGGACTAATCGGGGCACCACGGTCGCAGCACAAGATGTGTCCAGGTGTGTGCTTCACGGGTTCTGTCATATACTCCATTTCTCTGTATATCTTAGCGCCTCTGGGCCAGACCCAGATGTGCTGAAAAACCGCGGCAGGACCAGTTCCTATCGCCCAGTTCTTATTTTGTAATTTGCACCAGCAAAGCACCATTCCTATTCCACACAGGCTCGTGCGGCCCAAATATAGAAGCCCTTACAGTCTCGTCACTCCGTTTTCTTTCTCATTATTAAGCTCTCACTTTCAGGGTTGGGTTTATTGGACAGACCTGGGCTTCTCAACATCCATTCGTACTCTTTTGACTGTTCCATCAGATGAATTCTAACTTCACCACCTCCTAGCTGTGTCACCGTGGACAAACGCTGTCCCACATTATGCCTCAGTTTTCTCCTCTGTGAAGTGAAGATAGTAAGACTGAAGCTGTAGAGTTGCCATGTGGGTCACCATATGTACAACCCATAAGGGAGAAGTACTTTGGGTGTCAGAACATGCCTGACCGTGATTTGGCCAAGTCCAGCTGGGAGCTCTGGGCTGTCTCTGGCAGGCAGGGGTCCATTAGTGACTGATTGGGACATGCTGATTTTAGTGTAAGCACAAACTTCTAATCCACGATTTCAGGGGCCCCTCATGACCCACGGCTAGAGAGTCACCGTCAGAGAAAGGGCCTGCTCAGTTCTTTGTGAATTATTTCTTGACTTGTGGAATGATAATTTTATCGCGCTTTGTACATAGAACCATCCCTTCCCAGTTCCCTGAGATTTTGGTTTACCTGGGTTTACTTCTGAATACTTCCCCTAACTACCCCTCATAGGATTCATCAAGATTTGGAAGTGATATGGGTTATTTCTGTTTGTTTAGTGGCTACCTTTAACATTTTAACATGCATACTTCTATTAACAAATAACAAAGTTTCTCAGTATTTTATCCTTCTTTTAAACTATGAGATCATTAAAACATTACACATAGCCAGCAGTAACAATAACATTTTGGCAATGTTATTTCATCTAACCCTCTCATTATTACTATTATTACTATTGTTATTATTATTATGGAATATTTTATAGAAAATCCCAGATGTCATGTCTCACCACTTAGAAATACTTAGCCGACAAGAAAATTTTCCCCTTAATATAACCACTATGCCATTATCAGCAAACAAAATGAGCAATAATTTCTTAATATGATCACATATCCTTTCCATACTTAAATTTCTCCAGTTGTCCCCAAAATCTTTTTACAGATGGTTTGTTTGAATAAGTGGCCAAATGTGGTTTGCATATCACAGTTATATTTTGAAGAAAACATAAAATGCCCTATGGCCTGGATTTTGCATGTTCTTTTACTTGGTGTCCTATAATTTGTTCTTTTATTCCCTGAGGTATTATAAACTTGTGTTTAAATTCAGTGACTATTTGAAATTCAGGACTTTTTGTGTAGTAACACTTCAGAGATGTTTCTGTGTGCTGATTGCATCACATCAAGAGGCACAGAAATATCTGGTGTCCCATGGTTTTATTGATACTAAGATTGATCAGGGTTCAGGTGGTAGCAGCTAAGTCTCTCATTATGAAGTTCTCCATAAAACTTTGCACAAAATGCTTTTAATTATTTTTAACTTTTTAAAGTTTTTTTAAATTTTTAAATTTAAATTTAAATTTTTGGCTGCATTGGGTCTTCACTGCTGTGCACGGTCTTTCTCTAGTGGCGGTGAGCGAAGGCTGCTGTTCGTCGTGGTGCGGGTTCTTCTCATTGTGGTGGCTTCTCTTGTTGCAGAGCACGGGCTCTAGGCGAGCAGGCTTCAGTAGTTGCAGCACGCGGGCTCAGTAGTTGTGGCGCATGGGCTTAGTTGTTCCGTGGCATGTGGGATCTTCCTAGACCAGGGTTCGAACCCCTGTCCCCTGCATTGGCAGGAGGATTCTTAACCACTGTGCCACCAGGGAAGTCCCCGTAATGCTTTTTAAAAAAAATTGTTAAATATATATAACATAAAACCTGTCATTTAAACTATTTTAAAGTGCATTGTTCTGCGGCATTAAGCAGATCCACAATGTTATATAACGATCGCCACTATCCATTTCCAGAACTTTTTCATCATCTGAAACTGAAACTCTTTACTCATTAAACACTAACTCCCCATTTCTCCTCCTCTCCGGCTCCTGGCAACTACCATTCTCCTTTCTGTCTCTGTGAATTTCCCTCTTCTAGGTACCTCATATAAGTGGAATCATACAGGATTTGTCCTTTTGTGGCTGGCTTATTTCCCTTACCATAATGTCCCCAAGGTTCATCTGTGTTGTAGCATGTGTCAGAATTTCATTCCTTTGTATGGCTGAACACTATTCCATTGTATAGATGGCCACGTTTTGTCTATCCGTTCACCTGTTTATGGACACTTGGGTTGATTTTGGCTATTGTGAATACTGCTGCTATGAACATGGGTGCACTCACTTAATGCTTTTATTATTCACCGATGATATTTGTCTAGATCCATCATAGGCATAGCTCGTTTTCCTGTGCTTGGCTTTATTATGCTTTGCAGATATTGCATATTTACAAATTGAAGTTTTGGGCAACCCTGCATTGAACAAGTCTACTGGTGCCATTTTTCAAACAGCATTTGCTCACTTTGAGTCTCTGTGTCACATTTTGGTAATTTTCACGATATTTGCAACTTTTTCATTGTTATCACATTTGTTATGGTGATCTGTGATCAGTGATCTTTGATGTTACTATTGTAATTTTTTGTTGTTTTGTAATTAAAGTATGTACATTGTTTTTTAGATATAATACTGTTGCACACTTAATAGGCAACAGTAAACATAACTTTTACATGTACTGGGAAACCAAAAAATTCATGTGACTCACTTTATTGGAATATTTGCTTTATTGTGGTGGTCTGGAACTAAACTTGCAATATCTCTGAGGTGTGCCTGTATTTCATTTTAGGTCACACAATGGTGATTTTCTAATATTTTCTTTTTACATACCAATTTTCAGAATAGTGGTTTGATGTACCAGTATCCCACAAAGGTGACCAATGAGGTTTTGGGTTTTGTAGCAGTCTTTTTTTTTAGCTTCTCGAGTTAGTTCTTCTGCTCTTTGACGCAGCTTCGGTAGTCTTTTGTCACTTCTTTTATTTCTGGC
The DNA here is from genome assembly GCF_949987515.2 of Delphinus delphis. Lineage (NCBI taxonomy): Eukaryota > Metazoa > Chordata > Mammalia > Artiodactyla > Delphinidae > Delphinus > Delphinus delphis. The sequence continues at coordinate 8,747,001 of NC_082698.1, read as the reverse complement.
ACAACAAAGTGTCCCAGACTCATCTTGTATATTTCCTACCTGAAGGGAAAAATCTCCTTTTCTCTGTTGTGCTCACCACTCTGCTCTCAATACTTCACTTCTGGACAGCAAATGTGTGAGTTTTTCCCACATCGAGCAATTCTCCAATTCTCTGTGGACACCATTGGAGTGTCCTACAATTTAATTCAATTCTGACACTATCCACCTGGAGATAGCATCAGATCTCCCAGGGGCTCAATCCCACAAGACCCTCTCTTCTCCCACTTCAGACAGCAATTGCGAGTCCAGGTTGTCACCTGTGCTTCTGATTGACTATAAGTTGGAGGTTCCCATCACCCCTCCTCATGTTCAGTATTTACTAGAATGGTTCATAGAACTCAGGGAAACATTTATGTTTATCTGTTTATTGTAAAGGATGCAATTCAGGCATACCCAGATGAACGAGAAGGGGTGTGGAGATTCCATGTCCTCTTTTTAAAAATATTTATTCATTTAGGCTGCACTGGCTCTTCGTAGCGGCACACGGGATCTTCGTCGCGGCATGCGAACTCTTAGTTGCAGCATGCATGAGGGATCTAGTTCCCTGACCAGGGATCGAACCCGGGCCCCCTGCATTGGGAGCGCGGAGCCTTACCCACTGCGCCACCAGGGAAGTCCTCCATGTCCTCTTCACACAGGCATGCCACCGGCCCCCCCACCCCTAGCACCTCCATGTGTTCACCAGCCAAAAAGCTCACCAAACCCTGTACTTTTAGAGATTTTTAATGGAGGCTTCATTTTGTAGGCATGATTGGCCATTGGGTCCAATTCAATGTCCAGAGGTTGGGGTGAAGCTGAAAGTTCCAGTGCTCTAGTCACATGGATAGTTCCTCTGGCGACAAGCCACTATCTGGTGGTTATCTAGGGGCTTTCAGAAAATCACCTCATTAACGTAAGCTCAGGTGGGTTTGAAAGGGGTTTGTTAAGAATAACAAACGAGGGGCTTCCCTTCCCTTCCCTGGTGGCGCAGTGGTTGAGAGTCCGCCTGCCGATGCAGAGGACACGGGTTCGTGCCCCAGTCCGGGAAGATCCCACATGCTGCGGAGCAGCTGGGCCCGTGAGCCATGGCCGCTGAGCCTGCGCGTCCGGAACCTGTGCTCCGCAGCGGGAGAGGCCATAGCAGTGAGAGGCCTGCGTACCCCCCCCAAAAAAAAAAAAAAAAGAATAACAAACGATACTCCTTCCACCTTTATAATTCTTATCACTTAGGAAATTCTAAGGATTTTAGGAGCTCTGTGCCAGGAATGGGGATGAGACAATATATATTTCTTACTATAAGTCACAATATCATGCTACTCATTTCTGAAATCAGCCATTTTTCCAATGAGACTTGGTTCTTTTGGGGTATGGTACTTAGACACCACAATCTGGGTACTTGGTGTGCCCACTGCTAGAGGCTTGTCATTGTTTCAGGCTTTTTGGTAAAGAGAGCTAAAACGTATGTTTTCTTAAAGAGAAAAGTTATAAATTCATCCTGATATTTTAAATTCAAAATTAGGATCATAGTCTTCTTACTCCTTTGATTTTATACTTGTATATCTTTTATAATGAAAATCTTGGTTCTGTTAAATTAACATAATTATTTTATTCTAGAATATATCTATAGTGGTTTCAAAATAATATCAACATTTATATGATAAGATTGGACATAGTTTCAGATTTCTTTTTTCTTTCTTTTTTCTTCTGTTTTTTTCTTAGATTATATCCCATTAGGGATGTACAATCAAACATTGCGCTTTAATATCAATCAAAGTAAATTTTGTCCCTCTAGTGTGTGTACCACCACCGTGACAGGCACTTAGGCTCATTTGTTTCAGTGTGCTTTCAATTTTTAGGATTTGTTTCTTTTTTGAACAAAGAAAAAATTAAAAAGTTCTAAAGTAAAAATAAAACAAAAACTCTATGTAATATATGTTACATAATATATATTATATTTTAATTACGTATAATAGATATATCCACAGAAGTATTGCTTCCGTCCTTTCCTCTTCTGTTTCTTCCTTCCTAATGAAATGTAACCGTTTTCATTAGTTTTTGGCTTGTGCTTCAACTGTTTCCTTTTGAAATTATGCCGCCGCCACACCCACCACACACACACTGTCTCTTTTCTTAGACAAAAGATGCGTGCCTTTTAGTGTGCTTGGTGCTGTGCTGTGCTGCTACGCTACGTGTTGGGCGTATGGGTTATTTGCATCATTTAGCTGTTATGATCAATGCTGAAATCAATAGCCTTGTGATTACATTGCGTTGCATTTTTGCCACTGTGTCTTTGGGATAGGTTGTTAGAAATGGATTACTGGGTTCAAGGGCAAATGCAGAGTAAATTTGTTAGGCAGTGCCCAATTCCCCTCTATAGAGCTTTACCATTGTGCACCCCTGTAACCCTGCAACGTGTGAGCCCGCCTGTTTCTCCACAGCATCAGCATTATCAAGAGAGCACATTGTAACACTGCTTTAGCTACTAGGAACGGTTACAACATTAATTTTTATCTTGAGGTTCCCGTACCACATGGAAAGTACAAATTTGGACTCCTCACCTCCGTATGTTGGGGTTTTTATTTCTTGGAGGATGGGGGAGACTTTCCCCCCACCTAGAGCCTCATCAGAGTGCAGTATTTCTCTGATACTTCCTAGGGTGGGAATTTTCTAGTCACACTTTGTTGGAGGGGCAACCTTTGGAGGCCCCTCTATTATGCTATGCTGTGTCTCAGTTTGGGACACAGACAAGGCCCAGACCCCTGTCCTCATTTGGGTGTTCTGCCCTCAGCCCTGAGCTGTGGAGCCTATATCTGGATCTATTACTTACTTGGGCACCAAGTTTTCATCTTCTGTGTTTATCACTGTGGTTTTGAAGGCCCTCTTTAATTCTGGTACCTGGAGATTTCTCTTCCTTTCTTTACAGCCTATCTGTATACGGTATTTTCTGCTTACATTTTATGTACGCATTTCTATGTCTAATGGGTGGGAGGGGGTTCTTCAGAATCTCAGGTCTCCATGTTGCTGGAGGAAACTCAATGCAGATTTTTATAAAAGTTATGCCAAAGCAGGGAAGTAAAATGGAAATTGGGAGTGAAGGGATTATTTGCTATGCAGAAGTATCCTTTAAGAGTGGACTTCTCCTAGTGTGTTGAAACTAAAATTTTTTCTGTAACCAAATTGAGTTTGTAAATATTATCTAAAACGGGGTATACCTGTTATGCAAAGATGCTGTCTCTCTCCCCGATGTGAGGACACTGGGCCATGGGCTATACATTTTTGCAGTGTAGGCCTGATCAGAGAGAAAAAAAAAAAAAAATCACTAAATTATCTTTTTGGCCTCATTCCGAAGTTCAAACTCCAAACACACCACAAAACATACTATACCAGATAGGCCTCTGGGAGCCAAGGACCTGGTATGAACAAGAAGGGCAATACAAGATTATTTCAGTCTAAGGAGAGAGATTGAGCTGAGCTATGTGTGTAAAAGAGAACTGTAGGCAACAGGAATGCAATCAAGAGGCCTGGGCTTTGCTTCACTGTGAACTTAGGTCATTTGTACCCAACCGTCTAGCTGCCCATTCATTTCTCTACCCATCCGTCTATTCAGCTATTTATCTACCCATTCAAATACCAATCTAGCCTTCCATCAATTCATCTGTCCATCCATCCATCTAAACATTCATCCACCTGTCCATTAATCCATCTATCCACCTGTCCATCCATCCATCCATATATCCATCATTACCAAACACCCACAGTTACTAGGGACTAGAACCCAAATACGAAAGACACTGTCTCTCCCTCCATGGGACTCGGTGTGTTATGGGTAGAATGTCATACAAATAATTACTGTGTAATAAGATAATGACTTCAGAGGAGCCCTATCGCCTCTGTGCTGAGAGTGAGAGCACTTTAGCTTGTCTAGAGTCAGGAAAGTCTTCTCGGACGAAGCCTTTGAGTCAGGTTCAAACTCAGGCTTGAGTTCAGACCTGAGCAGGGAGTTGCCCATTACCTCTGGCCTCAAGTTCCACCTCACCTGTGCAAGGGTGGCATGGGGCCAAATGACATCCATCTAAAGATCTGTGCTTTCATGAGTGGCAGCTGAAGATTTTGTACTGGGCACCAACAAGAGGCATGGAGGGCTAGTGGGGAAGCAGAGCCAGTTCAAGACTTGGCTGGGATTGGGGCGTCCCATCTCCGAGGGGCCCCCAGACTTTGTCCAAGAACTGGTTATTGCCCATGGGTAGCTGGAGGAAAAGCTCGCTGTCCCCAGTTACTTGTTTCCTGGGACAAGGCTAGAAGTGGGCTTTCCAGACTTGTTCTGGGCCCTGGGCCCATTGTCTGGAGTGTGACAGGAACCCCATGAATTTTAATAGCCTCCATTCAGAGTGATTAAAACCTTAATGAAATTTAATTATCTTGATGTTAAGCATTTTGTGTTAAGTTATTGCATTCTGACCACTCATGGTTTGCTGCAAGCTCAGGGCAGCATACCTGCCTCTGCCTTAATGGAAAGGAAAGTTGAATATATTTAAATGAAATTTCCCCCAAAATAATTGCCGTCAGTGAAACACCAAGCAGTCATCAGGATTGAATTTATGAATCGGGCGGCTGCAGATGAGAGCTACTGTGTTGGGAATGGTTTTCATTAATCCAGGGTCTCCAGAAGGAGCAATGTGAAAAGTTCAGAATGTAAGTGACAGGTGTTTATGGTTCGCAATTGCATTAAACAGGCTCTTAAACGCAGGTTAAAGGCCTCCGTGAAATATAGAATATACCTTAAAATGTGGCCTAAATTTTTGCCATTTTGGACTTTGCATTACTTACCTACAGAATTAGCAGGGCTTTCGGTTAATCAACTGTCGGCGTAAATTGTGGTTGAGCAAAATGCTCAACCGGTATAAATACCGGTAAGCACAGTTTGCTTGGCCTGTTGCATTTTTTTTTTTCTTTCTTCTTCCCTTGGGCCTTCCAAAGGCCTTCAGCTGATGGAGAGCTTTTAATTTCACATTTTGGCCCCCACCGCAGGTGATAAACAAAGGTTTCCCCGCTGCTCTGGCTGGGGTCAGTTATCCGGCCTCCCTCCCCGTAATCACACACAAAAGGTGCCTGAGATCCACAGCTAATTTGCGGCCTCTGTTTAGCAGAATTTAATAGCAGGTATTACTGCTGCCGCGGTAATTAAGGACCTTTGTCAATAAGACGGAATAGATGGCCACACTTGGTTGTAATCAGTGGGCTCTCGAGAGCCAGAGGAGTGAAAAGGGAGAGAAGCAATCCATTCTGTGAATAACACAGTCCTCGACGGCCTCCCTCCCTCCCAGGTCGGGCAGTGGAATAATAATTCCCCAGGCAATGAAAGTACAGGAATAAAAGTACTTACCCTCCAGCCGGTGATTTTTTTTTTGACTTTTTATTTACTCTACTGAGCTTTCTTATTTGCTCCAGGCTGCATCTGATGAAGCATTGTTTAAACAGCACAGAGCAAAATGGATGTAGGGAGGTGGGGAGAGGAGGAGGAATTTTAACCAGGTGGCAGGGAGGCGCCCCGCTTTAAGGTGGATAGCCATTCGGTTTATCAATTATTTCTCTGGGATACAGGAAAAAAAAAAAGACAAAACCAAGTGGCTTCGTGAAGAGGTGGAGGGTGTCATTTAGAGCTGTCTCTGAACATAGTCATTCAGCTCTAAATGGGTCGCCTGTAACAAGCGTGAAGTGAACTTGGGGGAGCATCGTCACCCTCCGCCTCGTCCCTAATGTACCACTGAATGGCCCGGCGGAGGGGGCGGCCGGGGAGGGGCGGGGGCAGGGGCTGGCGGCCACAATTCAAAGAGACCTTCAAGGTGTGTGCCCCTCATAGTAATTGGAGAGGAAGCTGCCTTTCCCTCGCCGATTCCCTGCCTTTTTACTGGTTTTAACAAGCATGATGCTTTTAATAGTGCTTTGAGTACCATCTCTTTATACGCCTCTCCCTTTTTAAAGCAGCTTTAACTATACTCTTTCTGTCGCTAATGTCTGAAAAACTTCTACCTTTAATCATTCCCCGATGAGGTGGCAAACAAGCGGCCCCTCTCCTTTAGCAATTTCGGCCGGGTAGTCGCTGCTGGCTGGGCAGGGAGTGGGCGGCGGCCGAGGGAGCAGGGGGGCTGCGAGGGTGTGGATTGTGGGGATCTGACGCCAGGTCCAGAGCTTGGGGACATCCAAGGGGCTTCTTGTTAGGGGAGGGCCGGGGTCAATTTAAAATGCTCAGATCTGCAAGGTGGAAGACAAAAATCCATTTGACCACTGTTAACAATCCACTTGGATTTGGTTAATTTAAAAAGACTGAAATTAGTTTTGTGGCTGTTCCAGACACCTCCCCTTGCCCACCCCCAATCCAACACGCACAGTTTGCTTCTTTCCCAGTTAGGAGCCAATCCCAAACTGGGCTGATGAGTGAGGTCTTTCTGTGAGATGAGCTTAAAGGGTTTCACGTGCACCTCTGGACTGACGAGGGATTCAGGATGGGCTGGTTCCCAGTGCAGGCTCATAAATACAAGTGGAGAATGAGGGGTCCGTCCGCCCTCCTGAGAGCAGCACATGCGCACACACGCAGCTTTTGGGTCCCTCAAAAGTGGCAGAGGTGAGGCCAGGAGCTGTAGGGCCTCTGGGAAGGCAGGGGCAGGACGGGGGCAGGGAGAGACGTGGTAGTCCCTGTTTCCTCAACCATTCCATTTTCGGCTTCTGAACATGGGCTTCTCTTTCTGGAACGATTTGTCAAACCAAAGTTCAGCAGATGTTTTAGAGGTGAAAACCTTCCCAGAGAGTCTCTCAGGGAGTGGAGGAGACGGGGCTTCTTTAGCGCTTCTAAGCATCCCTTCTCCAAAGATGTCATCCTGGAAGGCATCCCTTTGGTCCCCTTCTGTCCACGCTTGAGGCTTCAAGTCCCGACTCTGGAGCAGCAGAGCTCAGCTTGTTAAGCTAGTTTTCTTATCTGTAAATTGCTTCTACCTTCTCAGAGGGGTTTGTGAGGGTCCACAAGGTGATGCTGGTAAGACACTCAAACTCACTGCCTGAGGCAGAGGAAGGCATCCTGTGCATATTGGACGTTGTTTTTCCTCTAAGGGTTCATTGGATTTTTCTTAATTATCTGGAGGAGGGGGGTGGGCTTGCTGCCTGATCCTGGGGCTCAGGACAGCAGAGCATGTTGTGGGTTTCCAACAGCTGTTGAGTTGTAACTGTGCCAACATACTTATACCCCCTGGCAGCCACGGGGTTAGGGATCACTTAGGAAAGTTGTGCTTTGCACAAAATCGCAGGAGAGAAGTGAGTGCAGAGGTGGCTGGCCAAAGAAAGAGGAGACATCTTTCCCAGGTCTGCCCTCCTCAGGGCCGTGAGAGGAGGGATGCTGTCGCAGGCTGAATGATGCCCCCTAAAGATACAGTCGGCCCGCCATGTCCCTGGGGTTCTGCATCCACGGATTCAACCAATGGTGGATCCAAAATATTTGAAAAAAAACCCCAGAGTTTCAAAAGCAAACTTTGAATTTTCCACGCTCTGTCAACTATTTACATAGCATTCACCTTATGTTTACAACTATTTACACAGTATTTATATTGTATTTATAACTATTTACATAGTATTTACATTGTATTAGGTATTATAAGTAATCTAGAGATGATTTTAAGTATAATGGAGGATGTGCATAAGTTATAAGCAAATACTAGGCCATTTTATATAAAGGGGTTGAACATCCTTCGATTTTGGTATCCACGGAGGGTCCTGGAACCAATCCCTGGTCATCTGTGGATGTTACCTTACAAAAAAAGGTTTTTCCCCCCAGTCTTATTGAGATATAATTGACTTACAAAATTTGTATAAGTTTAAGGTGTACAGCATAATCCTTTGATATATGTGTATATTATGAAATGATTACCATAAGCTTAGTTAACAAACATCACCTCACATAGTTATAAGAAATTTTTTTCCCTTGTGAAAAGAACTTTCAATATCTACTCTCTTAGCACTTTTCAAATATACAGTACAGTACTGTTAGCTATAGTCACCATGTTGCACGTTATATCCTCAGAATTTACTCATTTTATAACTGGAAGTTTGCACATTTTGACCACCTTTACCCATTTTCCCCATCCCTTATCTCTGGCAACTACTAATCTGTTCTCTATTTCTGAGTTTGCGGTTTTAAGATTTTACATATACTGTAAAGCAATTATACTCCAATAAAAATGTTAAAAAAAGATTTTACATATAAGTGAGATCGTACAGTATTTGTCTTCCTCTGCCTGACTTATTTTACTTAGCATAATGCCCTCAAGGTCCATTCATATTGTCACAAATAGCAGGATTTTCTTCTTTTTTCATGGCCGAATAGTATTCCATTGTATATATGCACCACATTTTCTTTACCCATTCATCTGTCAATGGACACTTAGGCTGTTTCCATGTCTTGGCTATTGTAAATAATGCTGCAATGAACATGGGAGTGCAGATGTCTCTTTGGGATAGTGACTTTGTTTTCTTTGAAGTGGGATTGCTAGGTCCTACGGTAGTTTCTCATTTTAATTTTTTGAGGATGGTCCATACTGTTCTTTATAGTGGCTGCACCAATGTACATTCCCACCAACAGGGCACAAGGGTTCCGTTTCTCCACATGCTCTCCAGCATTTGTTATCTCTTTGCTTTTTGATGATGGCCATTCTGACAGGTGTGAGGTGAAAAAGTCTTTTCAGATGCAATTAAGTTAAGGACCTCTAGATGGGGAGATTATTCTGGATTATCTGGGTCGACCCTAAATACAACCACACATGTCTTAATAAGAGGGGCAGAGGAAGATTCAACACAGACAGATGAGCAGAAGGCAGTGTGGAGACGGAGGCCAGATTGGGGAGATGCTGCCATAAGTCAAGGAACGCCAGCGGCCACCAGAAGCTGGAAAAAGTGAAGAATGGACTCCCTAGAGCCTGCAGAGGGGGCGCAGCCCTGCTGACACCTTGATTTGGGCTTCTGGCCTCTAGAACTATGAGAGGATAGATTTCTCTTGCTTGAAGCCACCCACTGTATGATAATCAATATAGCAGCTACGGAAAACTAACACCGATGCCTGGTGGAAGGTCCTTTTCCATAAATGAGTCAAGTGAACGCTTGAAGAGAAGGAGAAAAGGTTCTGTGCCCTGGGCATCGTGGCCAGGATTTCTGATACCTGTGCGATTGTGTGGTGGTGTCACTCAGGGGCATTGACTGTGGGGTGCACTGCATTCCAGCCTCAGGGAAAGGGGTGTCGGGCAGGCATGGGTGACCCTGGGGAATGGGCTAAGGTTTCCGGAGCAGGGCTCTGCCAGGCCTGCTCACTGGCTCTCACTGGCTCAGCCACAGGGGAGGGCCAAGGCTGTGGGCTGCAGGTCTTAGGACAGACCTGGGAAGCCTCACTCCATTTAATGAAAGGAACATATGGAAAAACACGACAAAAATACACACCAGCATCTTTGTGGGCGATTTCTCATGCAGAAGTGAGTATGCTTTCTCATGTCATGTAAAGAAATGTTGTCATCAGTCTGTGCAGCACCGTGCTCATTGATCTCATTCCTTTACACAATAGCCTTAATACTGCGGAATACATCGTTTGGTTACGGGTTAGACTGTTTCCCCTGTGTCAGTGGTAAACTCTACTTTTTCATATTTGGATAGCGAGTCTAATTCATAGCACAATGGAGTTTGCAGTGCAGATAGGATTTACTTCTTGACTGATTTTTTGTTAATATTTATTGGGCACTCGATCCGTGTTATGAGGATGAAACGAGAGACTGTGGCTTAGGGGAGGCAAGAAACTTGCCCAAGACACCCCGTGGTGGTGTCCCCAGGCTATGCACACACGTAGCCATCCGACTGCAGAGTTTAGCTCTTAGCTCCCCTGCTTTCGGAAGCCAAGGGCGCAAATCGCATCTGGGATTGTGGTGTTTTGTTGGAAGACCTAGAAGTGCTTCTGCAGACGGCACCCCTCCAGAGCCCGTCCTGGGCCCAGCTACGTCTTCCCTGCCAGGTCTGGGCAGAGTACGTGGCACATGGGGCCCCAAGGAGTGTTTGCTATTTTGTGCTGAATTATCACCGGCAATTAGAAAGGCACTTCTAAATACAAGCCGAAATCAAGTTTGGCAGAATTTAGAGGAACAAAGCATATTCTTTTAGCTCCAGTAAGGAGGATTGTCAATTTGTTCCAGAAGCAAAGTAATTAAAGGACAATGTTCACCAGATGGACGTTATGGTTTAGTGCAGTTCTGACAAAATCCCCAGCAGATCTGAATATTGGTGTTCAGAGTGGAGGATGGGCGAGAGAGGATTTCTGCTGCTGGAGGGAGCCTGTGGGCTATAACCCACCACCCCCTGGGCCCTCCCTCAGTGCCTTTGCTCCACAGCTGGCTCCTAAGTGAAGAGAATTCCTGCTGTCCTGCAAGTCCAGGCAAGAGGACCGGGCCAGACGGGAGGCCAGAGCCGTGTGCCGTGAGAGCCCATTTTGGTTTTGCACCCCGCGCAGAGCACTGGCTGGGGCTTGGCTGTGTTTGTATGAGCTGCAGATACCAAGCCCGCGTCTGGATGGTGAGGTCGGTAGTGCGGGCACAAGGCTATGTAGCGGAGGCTGCAGAGCAGGGAGAGCCCAGTTCAGGCAGCTGGGTGAGTCCCAGCTGTGTGACCCACGGCAAGTGTCTTAACTGCTCTGAGCTGCAGTTTCTCTACTGGGAAAGGAGGAGAAAAATTTGGCAATCTTATGACGTTGTTGAGAAGCTGAACTACGATAAAACTCATACGGTGCCTGGAGTAGTGTCTGGCCTGGGTAGTAATGCTCCAGCCGGGTTTGATGCTTTTATTAACTCTGGAAAGAGCAGTGTTCTCTGAGTTGGCAGACCTGGGACAAGCCCCGTTCCTGCCCCTCAGCAAGGCCCTCTCTGTGCCTTGGTCTCCTCATCTGTAAGCCGTGGCGGGTAACGAGGAGTATCTTGAGGGACGATTAGGAAGGTTAAATGGGAACCTTCGTCGAAAGCATTGGGCTCACGTAACCCCCTAACATACAGGCGCTGCTTCCGTCTCTGCACGCCTTCTACAGCTTAAGGAAATTTGCTGTTTCGGCAGGTTCTTCCTTGTCTCCGATCTTGAATTTTTAGGCAGCTGTTGAAGCCCGTTGACTCCATCTGCCAGGTTAGCTGACAGTCGTTCATCCACTCGGGGCCTGCTCTGTGCCTACCAGGGTCCAGGGCTGTAAGATGGGGTCGGGGGAGGGGCGTCAGACTCTGTCCCTGTCCCAAGAAATGGCCCCTCAGAGGGTTACCAGATAAAGCACAGGATGCCCAGTTAAATTTGAATTTCAGATACTCAATATTTTTCAGTTTAACTATGCCCCAAACACCATATGGGACATCTTTATACTAAGAAAGTATTCACTGTTTATCTGAATTAAAATGTAACCAGTCGTCCTGAATTTTTATTTGCTAACTCTGGCAACTCAATGGTTCCCCCGGCTCAATTAAAACGCCAAACTGGGGTCATGCCCATTGGTTTGGGGGATCCCTCTGAGGTTGTTGGTGCCCAGGATCTGACTGTGCTCTGTCCCTTCCTTGGCCGTGGGACCCTGGGCAAGTCCTCCTCTCCCCCGTTCTGTGCCTTGGTTTCCTTCTCTGCAATGGATTATCTGTCCGTGGCCCTTTCTGGTTCCCGTTCCTAGACTTCAGAGTTGGTAGAAGACATCCGGCCAACCTGGTGTTTTGGTACTGTGTAGACACAATAACCCACTAGCTGGATTGCATCTTTCACTTCTCAAACACTTGTCTGCTTCATGTAAACACAATCCAGGTGCCTCTGACCTGCCCTTTCAGTCCCAATTCTCAGCACTTGTAAGAAAAAGTCTTCTTGTAACATAGTCCAATCCCCAAGCTGGGTCTCTAAAGCGCATTTTGAAGCCCTTTTAATTTCCAATCCATTAAAAAAATAAATCTTTGGAGGGTTTGCTTCCTACATAGCAGCATGCTTTTTGGCTCGACAGCTGTCAAACTGAAAAACATTCCATGAATTCTCCAAGTAATTTAAAAGTTACTCCAACTTTAATACGGGGTGATATCCACTCAGCTGAAAGGGTGCCACTTGTACCTAGGTAATTCTGTTCACTTGATTTTTTTCTCTTCAGGGAATTACTTTCATAAGGAGAAGGAGGAAGGAGTACATTATACTCAGTTATGAAATGGATGTTCGGATCTAACTTGTGACTCTATTTCCAATCGGTTCTACCTTTCACCATACCTCTGGGAAGGGCGATCTCTTAAACCATGGCTTGTCTTTGGCAATAATTACTTTTGGATGTGAACAGAGAGTCCATTTGGGGGTTCTGTTCTGTGAAGTCCGTGAATATACGTAATCCTTTTAAGATCTAAGCCTCCCACTCACATCTGAGTTTCCGTCTCTTTAGAGATTAAAACACTGCAGCCACTATTTGTTTCGAGCAGACAGAGTGCTCTGAAGTCCTGTAATAGCTCCCTGGGGGATGTGCAGCCACAGGTTTTCTTATTAATCTTACGAACACCTTAGAAGTTTCATCATGCCCCCCAAATGCATACACTTCATTCGCTTTAATTTCTCAGCAATTCCTCCTGCTGCCTTAAGTTGTGGTTCTGTCAGCTTTGTTTCCCCCCCTTTTCTCTCTTTCTTATCTCTCTCTCCTCCCTCCCTCCTTTTCTTCCTTTGTGGATTCGAACTTTTTAGTCTCAATAAAAGGGCTGATGTCTGCCTTCGGGAAATCTTACTTCCATTTTTTTCCCCCAGAAAAATGGAACAGGTTTCTTTTAACTAGTGCAAGGCTCTCCTCTCTAAAAGGTTTTTATTATTGAGTGCCCGGGGCCCTTAGTTTCAGACATTTATCTTCTAGCTAAGCGGGAACAAAAGCGGGAGGCAGCTTTCTGCACCCCGAGTTTCTGAGTAATCACCCAGTGGTTAAACTGAAGCGGCCACAACATCTTCTTCATTGTGTCACATTGGGCTTGCTCGCTAATTTATGAGCTTCAACTGTCAAAATAGTTTGTGCAACGGACCCTAGAAATGGTGATGGATAATATCAATCAATCGGGTTTTATAGCCCTGGTTTACCTTGCAGCAGGCCTGCCTGCTGTATACAGCCTGTGAAGAGGAAAGCCACACACACGGTAGATGTGCCCAAAACGAATACGTAACGTTTCCCAAATGCACCCCTTCCTGGAGGGCTCTAGGATGCTTAATGCACCAGTAATGCTCCGCCCCCGTGGTCCTCGTGATGACAGCCGGAAGTGTTTGGATCCCTTGGGAGGGATGTCCTCATCCTGAAGTACCCTGTTATTTCAAGATTACCACCTCCCATTATTCTTATAATGAGGTCATCTCAAAAGGGCGCCTCTGAAGGCCAGCGTGTGGTGATGAGGTCTGGCAGACGGGGGCAAAATTCAGCTCTAATGAGATGGAAGTTTTACAAAATCTTGGCGACTATAGAATCTACATATCTACTCAGTAATTCTTACGACCTGTTTGCAGGTTTGAAGTGCCTTCAGATGCCGGCCCACTTGCCTAAGTTAGTCAGGGGTGGGGCCCTCGATAATGTGGGACCTCCTTTATATAAACTTTCCGTGTTCCTTCTATGCCCTGGCTAGGGGTTGGTTATTATGCAGATCTTTTTCACTTTAAGAAAAAAATCACAAATACAAGTTAATTATTGAAAAACTTGAAAAATACGGAGAAGTATGGAAAAGAGAAAACCCCTCCCTTCAATCCGGGGCCCACCTCTGGTAGCACGTACTGTATTTTCTGCCTTCTGTGCATGTGATTTTATGTATTTGAGGTAATCTGCCTAATACAGTTTTGCCTCTTGCTTTTAAAACAATTCTCTGAGCATTGTAATGTTTTATGTTTGATCTCATTGTTGGTAGGTACTGTAGTTTATTTAGTCAATTCTTTTGTGTTGAGTGTTTTAATAGTTTATCATATTTTGTTGTTATCAACAAAAGGGGCCAGGTTGAGAGGCTTTCTGAAACAATTCCACGTTTAATGACCTACTGAATGGGACAGTTCCTGGTCTCCAAATATATTCTCTCATTCCAAGGACAGTATGAAGTCCCAGTGCCCTCTGGATATGGACTCTCACTAGGGGGCCCTTTCCTAGCCTTCTCTACGGAGCTGATGAACTCCTATTCATCCTTCAAGACCTGGCTGAAGCAGCCCCTCCTCTGTAAATTCCTGGTTCTCCCTCTCCATGGAGTCGGCCACACTCTTCTTTGTGTGGGCCTCCATGTTGGCTCATCAGGGAGCTCACTGAATGGTATTTAGCCATCTCTCTGGTCTCCCTCTGTCGGTCTGTAGATGCACAGTGCAAGCTAAGTCATCTGCCTTGGTAATTCTGGCCACCCTCGGCTGGCCAGGACCATCTGGCTTGCATGGAACCTCTAGTTTCCTGAGCTGTGCCTGGCATGCTCGCAGATAAACCAGCCATGTAGAGGTACAGCTCAGGTATTTGGAGGACAAACACCTTTTCAAGCTCCCAGGACTCTTCCTTGATTTCCACTTTGGGCACAAAGACATTTCCTCCAAATGTCCCTGTTGTTGATAGCTGCTGTCAGAGTTCATGCTGGCATTTGCACTGAAAACTCCTAATTTGACATTTCTCTAGTGAATGTAATGAATACGAAAAGTGTCATTTAGAGCTGGTTTTCTCTTTGTGCTTTGAAAAATGAAATGCACATAGTGATCTGTAAATGAGATAATTACCTCCCTACTTTGCTAAAGGGCACCTACTAGTGATTTTTTTAGCTTGTTTCACTTAATGAAAGCTTTACAAAATGGGGAGCCCAGAGCTGTTAATAGACTTGTTGTAATAGGCTCTGAGAAAAGGGGGAAAAAAAAACCCAGTTGTTCCAAACTAGTAACAGAAATAGACTGATGAAACAGCTGGCAGCTCAGACATAAATTTAAGTCTTGGTTGGGTTTAGAGCAAATGTAATAATAGCTGCAACCAATATTTTTAATATTACTGATCTTTCAGCAATAATTACCTAGAACTTTTAATGTCTGCAATTAGAATGCTAGCAATTCAGTGGTACAGACCAGTGGTAAACTGCACGAAATTGGATACTTGCTATAATTGGTAATTAATCACTTTTCATTACCAGGAAGAGATGCCGCAGTTATTCTGAATAGATACAGCATGCTAATTACAGGAAAACACAAACCTACATATTTGAACTTAGAGCTTTTAGGAAAATAAGCAACTCACGTCAATATTTTATATCTGGGAGGAGATTAGCCCACCCAATTAAACGATGAGGAAGCGGCCATGTATATTTTGACAAGAACCCATCAGGAAAGAGGTCCCTTTTTCCTAAGGGTCTTGATCACATTTCCATTCATTTCTGTGGGTAATTAAAATTCTCACCCTTTATGCAGATTTAGAAATGGTTCCAAATAAATATTTACATGTGCGTGTCTCCCTTGGTGAGCCCACGTGATTGTAGGGCTCATCTACCGCATCATCGGCACAACAGCGCCTCCCGCCTAGACCTTTCTCTCTAGGCCAGGTGTCCCCTGGGGTGTCCATCAGCATCACGTCCATTTCTGCCATCTATATGTCCTCCTTAGGTGCCTATTCTGCGAATGGGACCAGCCTTTCCCCAGACTTGAGACTTCAGCTATTTTTCTGGTCTTCTCACCACTTTGTCCCAAACCTACCTCATCCGTCATCAGATCCTGTCACTTCTACCTTCATGGTCTCTGCCGCCTTGGCAGCCCCCGCTCTTCTCACCGCTGCTGCTCATTCAAGGGGCTCCATGGTATCTGTCAAGATTGCATCCCAGGAAAGCACAACCTGTGGAGAAAGAACTTCCAAAGAGAAAGTATGTCTATGAGAATTACTGTAAGAAACCTTAATCCATGACTCGGTCCCTGCTCTCTATTGATACTAACCCCCGACAGTCAATAACATAGAACATGCCTTTCATAGATAATGCAAGAAGGACCATGGGGACAAGCCAAGCTGTTTCCTCAAAGACATGGCCATAAAAGTATATCCCTATGGTGGGAGGGTGGGGTTATCCCCATCATTCACCTTTGTCACCTTCACACTTGCCTCTGGAAGACCAGCTCCAGGTGCAGGGCAGGAATGAAGAGCTTGTCGGGGTCCCAGAAACCCTGGGTTCTCTGCCTCCTTCCTCGGACAGTGAAGAAGGAATGAAGTCCTGACTGTTCTCTTCTCTGAATATTAATATCTGTGATACACCTGCTCTCTCCTGGCCAAAGCTGCCATGCCCCACCAATCATATCATTGCAAAATTGGGTCATGACAGAGAAATGGGGCCTATGTAAATAAGTCACTTACAGCAAAATGGTGTACACGGAAGCCAACAGAAACCACTGACCCCACACCTCTCACAGTGATCTTCAGAATCTCTTACCCGTTCTCCTGTCACGAGAAGATTTCAAAAGTACCTCTGAGCTTTGGCAGTTCCAGTTTAGCTCTGGTTACCAACTTCCACACTCTGGCCTTGGTTTAGATTCAGAGGATTCCTTTTTTTTGTTGTTGGCAGTAGAAAAATAATTCCTCGTGGGTATGTGAACCAGAAGAGCGGAGGCCTGATTTTGAAGTTGCAGGTGGTGGACCTGGCCTGCCCTAGGAATTCAGTAATGGACACCTCACCATTTCTGCCCTGTGGCCAGTCGCTTTCCCTGACAGCCTCATCAGTGGCATCCCGGAACCAAGTTAATACACAGATAGAATTTACAAAACTAGACGTGAAATGAACAGCCATCCTTATAAAGCGTGAACCTCTTATTTCCATTTCCTCTTCAACATGACCCATCACGTGGAGCTTCTTTAGCCAAATTTCATTTTGTTCCCTATTCCATCATCGCCAGAGTCCCTGAATTGGTTCCTCGCCCAACAGCACAATTTCAGCCGTGGACTCTTTCCTCTGCCTTTGTCACAGAGCTGAGTAATGATGTGACAACATGTGATTGGGCGATTGATGTCAAATGTTAGCAGCAACATTCATTTTCCCCTGAAATGGACAAAGAAGAGTATTAGTCATTTAGAAATTTCGTCTAGAAGCTACACCTCACGAGTGATATCCCCAAATTGAATTGGTCTGAAATTTAAAGTGGCTTTTAAGTTCTTCTCCTTTGATTGTTCCTCAGGTCACGCAGCATTGTGAGAGGCCGAGGGGGCAAGTTAGCGATGGGAACTGCAAATGTCATTTGTTAGCTCCCTGACTCCTCTGCAGAAATCCATTCCTCCAGTGACAGGATATTCCTGAGACCTCGTGTTCCATAGAGAAACATCCTGGGCTTTGGAGCTGCGCAGGTCTGGGCTCCAGGCTTGGCCTTATCATGGCTTCCCCTGTGAGCCTCAGTTTCCCCATTTGTGAAATAGGGTTAACAAGAATGATTATTGTCATCCTCACTTTGCAGAAATAAGAATATAAGATCTAGAGAGGTGAATTAAGGGGCCCAAATACAGAGTGGCGAAGGGCAGAGCGCAACCCTCTCTGGGGCCATTGAGTCCCCAGCAAGATCTTGTCCCATCGTCCAGCCTCACCAGGAGGGCACCAGGCTTTTCACACACGCTCCGTGCAGATAGCAGTCCTTCCAACAATAACCAACCAACGTGTGTCTGTGCATGACTTGTGTTCAGAGACACGGCTCCCCCAGGATTCCCCAGAGGTCCAGCCAGTGGAAGACAAAATGGCCCTGGATGAGAGCTTAAAATTCCCGCTCTCTGTGATCAGCATTTTTCAAGAAAAAGAAATGTGCAGCAGTCTGTGCTAGTTATTTAACATCTAGGAAGGCTTTTGCTCACTCTGAGCCCTCTGTACACTCTAAAGTTACTGATATCATCGTTAGAAATGGCTTCCACCTACGGCTCTGATTCATGGCCTGCTTATGATTGTGATTCATAGGCTGCTAAGAAGCGGGCAGAGGCGGCTGGGTTACCTAGAAGCAGTGCCTGGGAATAAGACCACCGATGTAATGCAGTCAGATATGCTAATGAGGTCAATGCAACATTCCATTAAAAAATCCAAACCTCATTTGGAAGTGAATGTTAATAAGGAGAGAAAGCTCAGCTCAGGCTGGACCAGAATCACTGGTGGGACTAGTTCGTCTTCAGTTAAGTAACATAATTTGTTCAATTTGCTTTATGTCAGTAAGTGAAGAACCTTTTACTCACTTTGATTCATGGAAGGAGGTTAGGCAATGGTACAGTAGAAAGGAAATTAACATTTAACCTGCCTGGCTGGGTTTTCTAACGGATGTCTCAATATGACTGGGGTGGTGTGCGTAAATTCTCCTGATAAACCGGAATGAAACAGCAGCTATTTAAATCCCCAAGAAAACCTGGACAGCAGATATTATACTCCAGAGAGAGACCAGTGGGTTTTTGGTCAGGAACTGGAAGACCTGAATCCTAGTCTCATCAATTACTCATTACACAACTTTGAGTCACAAACTCCCCGAGCTTCAGTTCTTGCATCTGTAAAATGGAGTTAATGCAAAAAGATGCTGTGAGTTCATAAACTGTAACATACCCGTACGTCAATCGATTGATCTAACAGCTATTTACGGAGCACCTACTATGTGCCGGGCGCGGTGCTAGTTGCTGGATGGACAGAATTGTCAGGGCCCTTGACCTAAGGGAGATGACATTCTGGCACCCTTTACTATTTTTTATTATGAAAAATTTCAAACCTTCATGAGACTGGGCAGAATAGTATAGTGAACATCATCTACCCATCACTCAGATTCAAGCATTAACAAGATTTTGCCATGTTTGCTTTGCCTATCTCCCGTGTTTTTTGCTGAATTATTTTGAAGCAAATCACAGACACTGTGTTCCTTTTCCATTGCTGTGCAACAAATTGCCACAGATTTAGCTGCTTAAACAACACACATTTGTCATCTCACAGTTTCTGTGGTTTGAGAACCTGGGCACAACTTAGCTGGATCTTCTGCTCAGTCTCCGAAAGCTGCAATCCCGATGTCAGCTAGGGCTGGGGTCTCACCTGAGGCTCAGGGGCCTCAGCCCCATGTAGCTGTTGGCAGAATTCAGCTCCTTGTGGTTGTAGGACTGAAGTCCCCAGCTGCTAGAGGCAGTCCTCTCCATAGGAAGCTCCCAACATTGCTGTTTGCTTCTCCTTTGAGGCCAGCAGGAGAATCCCTTTGACACTTTACCCTCAGCTAAGGGCTCACCTGATTAGGTCAGGCCCACCCAGGATAATTTTCCTTTTGATTAACTCAAAGTCAACTAATTAGCAACCCATCATGGGAGTGATATACCATCATATTCACAGGTTTTGCCTCTACTCAGGGGGAAGGCATTATTCAGAGTGGGTCAGCAGTGGGGTGTGAATCTTGGGGGCTAGCTTAGAATTTTGCCTATCATGTGGACATTTCATCCCTACCATCTTAAATATGCATTTCTGCAAACTGTGGGCATTTTTTTATAACTACAATTTCATGTTAATATCTGATAGGGGTTGTTATGTTAGTCAGCTTAGGACATGTTATGCTGTCATAACAAGTGACCCCCAAATCTCAGTGACTTCTAACCACAAAGGTTTCTTTCTTGGCTCATGTTCCACATCCATCACGGATTGGCTTCAGTGCTTTATCCTCAGGCCCAGCTTGAAGGAACAGCCCATTTCTGGGAAAAGAGAGTGACATGCAAAGGCTTGTCAAGCTGCATCTGGGAAGTATCCATGTCCCGTATTCTCATCTCTCTTTTGCTCGTCCTGCTCTCCAGGGGCTGGGAGTGAAATCCTTCTACAGAGAGGGGCCTTTAGGAAAGGATTGACTGGTGGTATATTTTAAAGCAAACAATAGAATCTCCCAGTTATCTCTTAAGTAGCTTTTATTTATTTATTTACTTACTATTTATTTATTTTTTGGGCTGCGTTGGGTCTTCCTTGCTGTGTGTGGGCTTCCTCTAGTTGCGGCGAGCGGGGGCTACTCTTGGTTGCAGTGTGCGAGCTTCTCATTGTGGTGGCTTCTCTTGTTGCAGAGCACAGGCTCTATGTGCGTGGGCTTCAGTAATTGCAGCACACGGGCTCAGTAGTTGTGGCATGCGGGCCCTAGGGCACGTGGGTTTCAGTAGTTGTGGCGCACAGGCTCTAGAGCGCAGGCTCAGTAGTTGTGGCGCATGGGCTTAGTTGCTCCACGGCATGTGGGATCTTCCTGGACCAGGGATTGAACCCGTGTCCCCTGCACTGGCAGGCAGATTGTTAGCCACTGTGCCACCAGGGAAGTCCCTTGTAAGTATCTTTTATTCTAGAATAGCCTCACTCACACACCTTTTTCCCACAAGTTATTGACCCATTGGAGGAAACAATCAGTTGTCCTCTAGAATGTTCTACATTCTGAATTTGTCTGTTTGCTTCCTTGTGGTGTCATTTCACTTGTACCTTTATGTCCTATATTTCCTGTGAGCTAGAAGTTAGGTATAATGAACATTTTGGGGGCAAGAATACTTCATAGGGAATGTTTGGTACTTCGTAATTTATCACATCAAAAAACACTTGATGTTTGGTGAGGAAATCTTTTTAAAAACTTTATATTTTTTTAATTGAAATTCTTACTCCTATGTTCTTACATCCGTTTATTAGACATGTATTACTGATCAGGTCCTGTGCCATTTGTATGAACTGCCCAGGATAGGCAAATCCATAGAGGTAGAAAGTAGATTAATGCTTGACAGGTGCTGGTGCGGGGAGGGGAATGGGGAGTAACAGCTAATGGGCACAGGTTTTTTTTCAGGGTGATGAAAACCTTTTGGAGTTGGTAACGGTTGCTATACAACTTTTCAAAAATATGTGGCTGCCAAGGTCCTTCCCAGCTGCTAAATACCAATTCAGCCCACAAGAGACAGGGACTAACTCTGCTTGGGGATGTCAAATAGAGGTGACCCTGGAGGAGCCCCATAATGAATGAGGAGGAATTCCAGGGAGCCAGGCAGCACGTACGGGCTGCAAGATCCAGACCAAAAAATGTATTCGCTTAGTACTTGGGCTCTCCAGAGCTGCACCCTTAGGAGCTGCTGGGGACAGCAGTTGGATGATGGGCCCTGGACCCCCCACTTCCTCTTGAACCAAAACAGCTCTGCTCCCTCCTGTTTCACAGGTGGGACTTGTAGGTAAGACTTTGGTCAAACAAAGAATTCTGTGATGCAAAACTCCTGACTGAAGTGAACAATCCTCAGCATTGTTAATTGTACGGTTTTAGAATATTTGTGAGTCTGCATCTAATAATGAGGATGATGACATTGGCAATGACCATCCCCCACAATTAAGCCACCACTCACGGGACACTAAATATACGTCAGACCCCATTTCAGGCACATGGTATTCGTCACCTCTTTTACTTTTCACAAGACCCTAATGGGGGGGTGGTCTATCCTCATTTTACAGATGAGGAAACTGAGGCTCTCAGTGTCAAATGTCAAATGTCTTGATCAAGTTCACACAATTAGGGCTGTTGATCTGGAAAATGAACTCAGATCTTTTTAGTTCAGAAGCCGGCACCCGCGTTATCTTCCTCCCTTGCAGGCGAACAGTGCTCTACAGTTTGCAAAGCCCTTCATAAGCCATTTCTTTGTGAAGAGCTGTAGCAGCCCTGGGAAGAAGAACTGTGCTATTGTCCCCATTCTGCAGTTGAAGAGAATGAGGCTCTAAGTCTTGGTCTGGGCTGCAGAATGGTGAGATGGGATGGGTGCTCTGGGCTACAGCGAATCTACCCTGTTCCCTGTGCCAACTGCGGAGGAGCCCACCAGAGCACGGAGAGTTGGCCAGTGCTCAGTGTGGCCACCCCTCCCTGGCCATCCTTCTCAGTATACATGAGATGCTCAAATGATGATGTTTTATTCTAATGACAAAGAGTATAACAAGCACAGGAAATGGCCTGGCATTAATCTCCACTCCATCTTGTAGCAGTGACTGCAATGAAAATGAGAAATAGTTTAAGCTTAACCCATTCTCATTACAATCATAATTACATTTTGTGGTCATTCTTAGTCTCTAGCAGAACCCAACTGCTCTTCATGTCAATTTGAAAGATACAGACAGCCCTTAATTTTGCTCCAGCGTTCATCTGCCCAGCCGGCTGCCAAGGACTGATCCTTGGGAAACTGAGAATAAGGCTTAAGGAAATTATCTGTTTTACGTTTTAAATGGTTTGGCACGGATCTGCTGAACATCTGGATAAATGTAATTTACCTGCATGTGCCTCAAAAAACATTGGACCAGGCAACCCATTTATCTTTCTAATAATATGTTTAATAGAGAATACTCAAACTTGGGCCCTGATTATACAGCTAATGGCACTGAGAGCTAACCGAGAAGCATGCTGGGTGGCACGAGAGGAGGGGCTGGGGACCAAAACTTGCCAAGGACAACCCTCCAATTCTCAAGCCATCACTGGGGTACTGAGTGGCTATGTCCCCACGGCATTCTCCAGAGTAACTGCACAGCACACAGCTCCGTAGTAGTCTTCTGTGGCTGTTACATAACAAATCCATTTACCAATAAGTATCTCTCCCAATGGTTCATCCATTTTTTTTTTGGTACATGTTAACTGAGCACCTGCGGTGTGCTAGGCGTTGGTCAGGAGCTGGGGACACAAAGACAAATGCTTTCAGGGGGACTGCTTTCTGGGGGTCAATCGGAGAGTACAACACAGCACAGAAGGCTATGGGGGTACAGAGGAGCACCCCAATCTCTATCTCCTGGGGTGGAAGGTGGATAAGGAAGGCCGTGCAGCATCTCAGCATCCCAGCCTGGCCTTGACTGTGCTACAGTGGATAAATCACCTACCATCTCTGGGCCTCAGTTTTTCTATCTTTAAAACATCTACCTGGGGCCGTGGAGAACAAAAGTAGGTAATGTCATTGAAGTACTTAGTAGAGGGCTTGCTGTCTAGTCGTCTACTGAGGGCTCACTAGGTAGTTGGCAGGGCTTTGTTAGGGGTGGGGACAGGAAGTGCGTTCCAGGGTGAGGGCTCAGCCTGTGCTAAGATCCAGTGCTGCGAGAGAGCATTGAGCGTGGCTGGACCACAGAGGAGAGGGGAGCGGCAGCAGAGGCCGGATCCTGCAGCCACGTGTGATCCAGGCTAAGGGTGGTGGGCTTTGCCCCAATGCCATGGGGAGCCTCATGGCAGGGGAGGCAGGGGAGAGGGAGATGATCAGACAGGTGTTTTAGAAACATCATCTGGCTACACAGTGGAGAATGAATCCCTCAACCTCAGGGCAAGACTAGAGGCAGGGAGGTTTGGCAACAATTCCAAAGAGGACCTTGGTGGTGGTACATTTCAATGGATTTCGTTTTACACAGTTTTCTTTAAGGGAGCTTTTGGAGAATTTAGTTTCTTGGACTGAACTATTTCAAAATGTCCCCTATTAGAGCCTCCTAGCCAGCCCAGTGGACAGAGAGCCAGGCTGCACTTTCATTGCAAATGGCCACTTTGGGCAAGGCATGGATCATGGTACCGCAGAGTTGGAGCCCTGGGGACTGTGGCCCGGCTTGCATTCAGAGTCCTGGGGTGTGAGGGTCCCTCCCACTTCCTCTGCAAATCCTTCACCAGGCCCAGTGACCAGGAGCTCTAGGTAAACGCAGTGAGGTGTCGGGAGAGGGGTGACGATATGGGTCTGTGCCAACTAGCCATGTGATCCGGGCACAGAACCGGAAAAGCCGCAGAAAGATCTCCTGGAGCGGGTGGGTTTCATAGCTGAGTCTCCTGGTATCTCTTTCTAACTCGTGGACTGACTTTCCCCAATGGCTCAGTGGCCAGCAAGTCACATGTGTGCACCCACTATCATGCCTCGCTGCTCCAGACAGCATCCTGTTATATTTTGGATTGGTTTTGAAATGTAACATAAGGCCTCTTAACACTGTTTAAAAATAAATTCACAGACACAGGCAGGGCAGTTGGCAAAGGAAATCAGGACGGTAGATGAACACTGAGAGGGAAAATACCGTGATAAAATTGGAAAAGTAAATTAGACATTTGCCATTAGACCTGACAGGAAACGAGACCGGCCGTAATTGATGCAGCAGATCTTTGCACGAACCCGCAGTCGCACGCGAAGGCCTGTCCCTTCCTCGTCCAGCTGTCTCATCCCCCAGTCCTGAGTCATCTTCTGCTGGCTCCGAGCTGCAGCCTCGGGTTTGGCTGCTCATAATAGGCAGTGGAATTAGATCTGACCTTTACAATCATGGCTTTTAAAAAAATTATTAAATTTAAAAATGGTTAAATCTCAAATGAGCTGAAATCTTTTGTGCGAAGAACCCGTCTATCATTGCTTTTGTCCATAAAATATATTTAACCTCAACCACGTAATTAACGCCAGTGACTCCACCAGGCCGGTTGGGTTTATTATGGGCATGGAGAGCTCAGCTGTTCTCATCTGAAAAGGACAGTGCCGGGCATTTTCTTGAGTTTCTCAGCAAAAGCTGTAGGTAGAAGGTTGAATCTCTTCTGGAATAGTTTCCACTTTGCTTCCTCCTATCCCTTCCACAATCCAGGGTGAGCAGAGAATGCTTCACGATTAAAGAGAAATGCTCCACAAAGGACAATTCTCCAGGCTGACAGCATGTTCTGGGGAGGATCTGTGTCAGAGGCAGGAATTCGGAGCAGCCAGGTCAGCTTCACGAAGCCCTCAGGTGAAGGCCCAGCCTCAGACACCCAGCCACGGTTTCCAAGCAGGGCAGAGAAAAGGTGCAAGTCTGGTGGCATCTAAAGCAGAGATCCTTACCACGATTCTGGGAATCTAAGCTTCCCCAGTGGAACTGAAAGAGCACTGGCTTGAGAGTCCAGTAGACTGAGTTAGGATTTGCATCTTTGCTGCTTATTTGGTGTTTAAATTTGTCAAGTCATTAAACCATTCTGAACCTCATTTTTCTTTTTTTTAAAAAATAAATTTGTTTATTTATTTTTGGCCAAGTTGGGTCTTTGTTGCTGCACGCGGGCTCTCTCTAGTTGCGGCGAGCGGGGGCTACTCTTCGTCGCGGTGTGCAGGCTTCTTGTTATGGTGGCTTCTCTTGTTGCGGAGCACGGGCTCTGGGCACGCGGGCTCAGTAGTTGTGGCTCACGGGTTTAAGAGCGCAGACTCAGTAGTTGTGATGCATGGGTTTAGTTGCTCCGTGGCACGTGGGATCTTCCCGGGCCAGGGCTCGAACCTGCGTCCCCTGCATTGGCCGGCGGACTCCCAAATGCTGTGCCACCAGGGAAGCCCTCATTTTTCTTATTTATGAAATAAAGGTAAAAAAATAGATATTTTTCAGAGTTATTGGGTTTAAATGGGATAACATATGTCAGATTCTTAGCACAGAGGTTGGCACATAGAAATCAGCCACCATTCTTCTTTTCCTTTTATTCCTCCTCCTTCTTTTTGCTCCTGGAAAGTGGGTCGACCAAACTGAAAATAGCCAAATAAAAGTTGTGTATGCGTGAAGGGGGTGGGGAGTGACTGCCCTATCAAACATCAGGATGTATTATACAGCTACAGTCATTGTGATTGTGTGGTACTGGCCCAACAATAGACAGATGTCTAATGGAACTGAATAGAAAGCCTGGATGCAGACCGTGCACAAATGACACTGCAGACCATTGAGGGGGAAGCATAGACAGCTCAGTAAAAAGGCTGGGAGCACTGGTTAACCACGTGGGATAAGTGAAATGGGTCCTTACCTCACACCATACACAAAATCGATCCCAGATAGATTAAATGTGATAGATTAAATTAAAAGGCAACACTTGAACATTTTAAGAAGAAAATAGAGGAGATCCTTTTATGACCTCAAGGTAGGACAGGGTTACTTAAGCAAAATGCAAAAAGGTTGATAAGTTAGACTACACTAAAATTCAGAACTTCTTTCAACAAAAAGTTGGATAAGATATTTGCAGCATAAATAACAGAAGATTAGTATCCAGAGTATAGACAAATGGGAAATAATAAGACACAAACAAACAATGTGATAGAAACATGGGGAAAGGACTTGTTCATATAGACATTTTAGGAAATAGTAAAAAGGATTGGCCAATTACATATGAAAAGATGCTTAACCTCATTTGTAATTAGGAAAATGCAAATTAAAACCACAAAGAAACTATGTGAAGTGATGGATGTATTAACTAACCTTATTGTGATCATTTCACGATATATACAAAAATCTAATCATCACATTGTACACCTTAAATCTGTACAATGTTTGCTATATGTCAATTATATCTCAATAAAGCTTGAAAAAAAATGATCAAATCACCAGTAACCTGGTGTGAGCAGTCCTGCTTTTTCCATATAATCAGTTACTGAAGTTCTCTTTCTTCTTTGATTTCTTCCTGAGTATTCCTCATCACCTTAAGATAATAAAGATGTAGCTATATTTAGACACATACCCACAAACCCCACAAAGACTTACCATTTTACTCTCGCCAGGCTGACAAAGTCGAAGGAGTCTGACAATACCATGCCTCCGTGAGGATGTGGAGAATGGGGACTCTTACATATTGCTGGAGAGGGTAAAGTAGAAAAACATTTTGGAAAACAAATTGGCATTGTCTTGTATAGCTAAGTATGTGCGACCCAGCAGCCCACTCTTAGGTACATCCTAGATCTCAGAGGAACTCTTGCTCGTGTGCAGCAGGACATGCGCTCTGAGGACTTTCATAGCAGTGCTGGGGGGAAAAGCAAAACATGGGAAGCCACCCTAATATCCATTGATAAGAGAATGGTTAAATGGGCTATGAACATTACACGTATGTGAAAATGAATGAGCTCCAGCTATAACCACAAAAACCTGTGTGAATCTCAGAGACGTGATGCTGAGTGAACCAAGCAACCTGCAGAAGATCACACAGAGGAAAATGCCATTTTGATAAAACTCGGAAACCAACCAACACTAAAGAATATTGTTTAGGTGACGGAATGATAAGCACACAATTCCAGATCCTGGCTAACCCTTTGGAAGAGGCAAGGGTTTGAGCCTGAGATGGAGCAAAGAGATAACACTACCAGCGTTGGTAACGTTCTGTTTCTCTGGGTGAGCGCTGGTTTTATGATGTGTATGTTATTGTTATGCTTCATAACTTGCACACGTGTTTCATATATTCTTCTGTGTGTCAAGTATTGCATAATTAAAAACAGAAATAACAACAGAGTGCATGGAAGGGCTAGGATTTGACTAGCTGCAGATACAGTCACTGGTGGGCTCCCTGGAAGGTGGGAGTGAAGAGACCACTGTGCAATGTAACCAGAGAGGCTGAGCTCACGCTGGTGGGAGAGAAGAGGGGATGCTCGCATGAGAGTAGAGCCTGAAAGGGGTTGCAGACTCCTTCCAAGATCTAACACATTTTGCAACATCCTGGGAAAGGCGGGGGACTACACATGGAAACTGGTGCCCTTCAAGTGTGGTCACATACGAAAGAGAACAGCCTGGAATTCCTGGGGAGGGGAACTGGTTTGGCCACCTGCGATCCCTTGGGGATTCTCTTCCCACTTGATGTCCGATATTAGTGTTGTACAGTGCAGCCTGTTATTAAACTCTTTAACAGGGCTTCCCTGGTGGCGCAGTGGTTGAGTGTCCGCCTGCCGATGCAGGGGACGCGGGTTCGTGCCCCGGTCCGGGAGGATCCCACATGCCGCGGAGCAGCTGGGCCCGTGAGCCATGGCCGCTGAGCCTGCGCGTCCGGAGCCTGTGCTCCGCAACAGGAGAGGTCACAGCAGTGAGAGGCCCGCGTACCACAAAATCAACAACAACAACAACAAAACTTCTTTAACATAAAAAATAAAGCTGCTGCGACGGGGGAACCTCTGTGAGCTTCAGCCTCAAGGCAGTTAATCTGTCTGTAAGGACGTGGTGCTGTCAGAACAACTGGGATGTTCTATTTTCTACAGGTTTGGGGACACAGTGGCTTTGAGTGGGAAGGAGCTAGTCCATCGAAATGGGCATAGTTCTAGAGAGTTTTCAAGGAAGTAAAATTAAAAAATGAAAACGTGGAGTATTCTTTCAATTTTACCATGCGATGGCCCTTTGCCCGGCGGTTTAGTACCAGGTCCTAGTGGGGGAAGATGAGATGCCTGTTTCTTCCGCTCCCAACCCTCTGTGTTAAAAAATGCCCTGCTCCTCACTATAGTGGACCTGAAGGAATGTGGATGGTCCTTTGTTTCAAGAGAATATGGATTAACACTCCTAAAAGATGCATTGGCTGGCCAACAGTAATGCCTTTTATGGACCCAGTGTGACATTGCAATGACCTGGAAATCATGGGTCAGTGAAAACATCTGGAGTTTGGTGTGTTGTTTTCTTATTTGCTTTTTCAGAAAAATCTCACTTTGGGTTCTGTTCCTGGTCATTTAGCAAAGGTCCCCAGTTTAATCCATTGTCTTTTATGACAAAAGACACAGAGGGGCTACATGCCCAGCAGAAGGCTAGTCCACCAGGAATCTTGCTTTTCTGTTTACACCAACACTGTTGAAACCATGTCCCTCTGAAATGCCGTCCTGTAGGCGTCACCAGCAGAGATCAGCACGGGGGGCTTGCTGCTGGCCAGCCTAATTTTTTTTTTTTTTTTTTTGCGGTACGCAGTCCTCTCATTGTTGTGGCCTCTCCCGTTGCGTAGCGCAGGCTCCGGATGCGCAGGCTCAGCGGCCATGGCTCACGGGCCCAGCCACTCCGCGGCACGTGGGATCTTCCCGGACCGGGGCATGAACCTGTGTCCCCTGCATCGGCAGGCGGACTCTCAACCACTGTGCCACCAGGGAAGCCCTGGCCATCCTAATTTGATCAATATCAGGGATTTTGCTTCTTACTGTGAAGTTAAAACAGGATTCTGCTCTCTTCTCAATGGGTCATTTTCCTGTCATCTTCCATATTTAAGATTGGTTAAAAATCTCTGCCCAAAACTGACTGAGCAGGGCTCAAGGTTTAAACTGCAAATCCTAATGTGATAATGCATGGCTTCCCTGTGCTTCACAAAGGGAGGTTTTTAAAATGCATATAACATCAGAATATGGAAAGCCTCGGCCGTCTCCCACCCGCAACCCCAGCCATGAAAGCCGATATTGACCCAATGCTTAAAATATGGAAAAGGTAATAATTAACATTGTACTTCCAGTGCGTGTGGTGGCTCTAAATAGCTTATGGGCTTTATGTACGTCTAGAAGCAATAAAATCGTGTTTGTTATTGTTGGATGAGATGAAAGAAGCCCCTCGGATCATTACATATGAAGATGTCTTTCACAGTGGCCAGCAGAACCGTCAGGAAGAGCTACCTTTCTTTCCCTTCACAGTTGGCCTGAGAGCCAGGAGGATGGGCAGAGAATCCTGGAAAACCGGCCAGCTTCTAATTGTGTCTTTACAGCCAACTAGGCTACCAAAATGATTATCTTCTTCTCTCTGAGCCTCACTGACCTGTGGCTAATGAGATTTCTGCTTCGATTAGTTGTAGAACATAAATTAGCTAATCAATGGCGATGGATTCACATTTCTCATACATGAGTTCTGCTGCAGTGATCTGTATTGAATATTCAAATCAATTTTGAATCCTCTGCATGAGTCCGCTAACGTGGCCTGCTGGAATCTGGCCGCAGCTGTAGCGTCCTCGTGAGCAGATGAGGGCTAGGCTGAGCCCAGCTCGTGCACCCGCCTCTCGTGGCTGCTGGAGCTCTGCAAACTACCTTGTTTTCCCTTACACGCAGTGAGGGCCAAATAGGGTTTGGGACAAAGTTGTGTGGGAAAAGCAAGAGAAGCTCCAGGGGAACTCATGGCCCGAGGTGGCCTCTTTCCTGAAAAGGAACAGAGCTAAATGGACATCAAAAAGCAGACAGCTGGTTTCAGGTTTCTGAGGTGCAAACTTTGCAAAGAGTGAGATCCCGGTTCGGTGTCTTCACTTCTCAGCACGGGGAAGCGTATCTTCACTCTTTGCTGTAGTTGTCTCGTCTGTACAATTAACCGGCATCTTGGCATAAAATGTGGAAATTTGTACAGTCTTCAAGGCATCTGTGGGCTTTATGGTACAAGTTCTGTTAGTACTGAAGCCACAGAAAATTAAATGTTCCCCAAAGAACTTCCAGATGTGCTTTATTCTAATGGGGTCATTATGCAGTAAATTAAAAAGCAGGGTAAATGGAACTGTAAAATTTAAATTACTCTAAAACCACATCTCTTTGCTTTGAGCATTCATTTGTGGGGTTGCATTTGCAATAAATGTGAATTAGGCAGCTGCAATAACTGTTAATCATATATTTATAAAATAGTAATGAGGAAATGAATAGCAGAGTAAGACAGCTGCACATTTCTCTGATAGTGTGTCAACTGTGAACATAATAAGATGTGGAACATTGTTTGGAGCTGGGCTGATAATACAGCTGAATGTAAGAGATCGCTTCAGCCTCTTAACTTTACATGAAATTATACATAAAATCCATAAAAGCCCATAATAATGCATTATGCGTCTGAATTGTATTCAATATTTTTCTTTGCTTTGATTTTCTGAAATAAGCTCTACTTTCACCAAAGCCATCTTCCAGCATCAGTGAGGCTTTTGTTTCAGGCGATGTCGGGCTTCTAAGATTGCAACTGGATTTAAAGAAAGCAGGGCTGGTGCAGGCAAGGAGTTAATGGTGGTGCTTTGTTTTGTTTTCTCGGAGTTGCCGTACGTGGCTGGAGACATGCCCTGTCCCGGGCGGAGGACAGTGTGTCCAGGCCTCCCCAGCTGCCACCTGAGATCAGGATTGGGGAGAGAGGCCACTCCCAGTTCACCAGAGCCCCTGGGCTGCTGGTTTGACCTGGTGAGAACAGGGACATGGCCTTCAGCCACTGTCTAGACAACATCTACTCTGGGGCCAAGGCTAGGCGCTCCAGGCAGGTCTAGAGAAGGGGGTGAGGGTCCTATGGGCCTGCGTTTGGGAAGGATTGCTATCCTGGTGGCCGAAGTGATGACCATTACTCAGAAACTTCCTTGTCCTGGTGTTTGAACAAACCCTCTGCTGTGACCATCTGAAAACTGGGGCTTTGAGGTCGACTTCTCCCGAGGCCAACTTCTCCCTGAGCACAGAGAGGCAGGGGAGGGGACACGCGATCGAGTGTCCACGAGGAGCTGATCCTGGCCAATCTCTGCCTGTCCGTCCATTATATAGCATGACTGGGATGAAGCAGGTGCCCCTTACTGAGCATTCAGGGCTCTGCTCGGCCTGGTCCAACCACCTCTACCCCGCCCTGCGTTGAACACCCGTAGGGTCCCTGATCTGCCATGGTCTCGAGTTTGGGGGCTTGGAGTATGCGCTTCTCTTGGTCTGGAATATTCTTCCCTGCTTCAAAGATTCCAGTGGCTCCCGCACTTTCCCCCTGTGAAGCCATCCCAGACTCCCAAACCCCTATTCTTATTCCCCTGGTGTTCATTGTTCTGTCTACCTCACCATTACAGCAGCAGCCTTATTGCATCTCAGGGTACTGTAACTTAGGGTCAGTGTCCGCCTCAGACTGAGGGCTCCCTGAGTGGACCCGAAGGTCTGGTGCTTGTTACGTCTTGTTTTGGAGAATAAATGCAGAATGCAGTCACTGGATGTTGGTGTAGGATTAGAGAAAATGGCCTGGGAGGATCCAGCATGAACCCTCTTGGTGTGTCTACAGTTAGACCAGGTCCTCCGTTTCTCAGGGCGGCCCCCACCTCTTGGGATGAATGGTGGTTATCTGCAAGGGGCTGGACGAGGAGTAGTTCTAATGGGAAGAGTGGCCCCAAGATGTTCAATGTGGGATGCTTCAAAATGGAATGTCAAGCGTCCGTAATTGTACTCCGCATCAGTCAGCACTTTTGTAGGACACTCACTGAATGCAGTGCATTGTAGGAAACTGGGGGTCACTGCTCTTCCTGGGAAGGAGGGAGGGAGGGAGAGAGAGAGAGAGACAGAGACAGGGAGACACAGAGACAGAAGAGGAAGAACAGGGGTGAGGGGGGAGGAAAAAGATGGTTATACACACATACAATGAGCATCCTGTAATCTCTTCCTAACCCACACTCACTTCCCAGTATTTCAGTATCAATTTTCGTTAACCAATAATTTTTTTCTTGTCACAAAAATACTATATGGTCATTATTGTAATGTACAGCATAAAGAATTTCATAATTTGTTGAACCATTCCCTTATTTGTTTAAAAATTTCATTGTTTATTTAATCATTGTCTATATGTTTATTCTCTTACTATTCATTTAATCATTCTTCATTTGTTGAATGTTTATGAACATTTTTTTTCTCCTTTAAGTAATGTTATTAAAATCCTTAAAATCTTTGCCAGTTTCATAAGTACAGTATGATACCTCATTGTTATTTTAATTTCAATTTACTTTATTTCTAGTAAAGTAGAATTTTTCTCTTTGTTTTTTTGCTTATTTATATGTATTTTTTCTCTTGAGATGATTAAGTACAGCTTTCATTAACTGAGGGAACAGCGCCAGCACCGAATGTTTTATGGGATGTATTATTTCATTTAATCTTTGTGTTAACCCCATTCATAGACCCTATGGTCTGTATGAGGCTTGGCGAGGTTGAGGACCCTTCCTGAGATGCACGGTTAGTAGGCGCTAGAGCCTGCTGCATTGCAGGGCATGTCCCATCATTTTTCTACTGGGGGCTGTCAACTTTCTCTTTAACTTACTGGAGCTGTTTGCATATTGAGTGTTTAATTGTCCGTGTACCTACGGCATAATCTTTTTTTTTTTTTTAATTGAAGCATAGTTGATTTACAGTGTTGCGTTAGTTTCAGGTATACAGCAAAGTGATTCAGTTATACATATCTATACATATCTATCTAAATCTCTATATATCTATTCTTTTTCCAATTATTTTCCCTTATAGGTTATTACAAAATATCGAGTATAGTTCTCTGTGCTATGCAGTAGGTCCTTGTTGTTTATCTATTTTATACATAGTAGTGTGTATATGTTAATCCCACACTCCTAATTTATCCCTCTCCCCGCCCCCTGCTTTGGTAACCATAAAAAAAAGGGAACGCTTCATGAATATGTGTGTCCGCTTTGCGCAGGGGCCATGCTAATCTTCCCTGTATCGTTCCGATTTTAGTATATGCGCTGCCGAAGCGAGCACCGGCATAGTCTTTTAAACAGAGGGGTAATGTCCCAGTGTTCCCATCAAGGAAGGGGAAAGGCCACCCCCAAGAAACCCACCACTCTCCCCATTTTGCCTTTGTTCAGAGGGTCACCTCTTGGCGGCTCCGCTTTCAGGATTCTTCCTCGTCATCCTCTTATGTCTTCGCCCTCTGCAAGGTGGGTAGAATGATGGCTGTTACTTGTCTCATTCATGTGAGAAAACCGAGGACTGCCCAGGGTAAGAGATTTGGCAGGGAAGCCAATGAAAAACAAACAAAACCTAAACTAGCACTAACAAAACCCAACCAAATCAAACCAAACTGAACAAAAAATACCTCAGTAGAGTGAATCAGTTGGTTTGGATATGGGGTAGAGATGCCAGGTAAAATATAGAATGGCCCGATAAGTGTGAATTTCAGATAAACTACCAATACTAAAATTGCTAAAAATGGTAAAAAAAATACTAAAACAATTCTATGCACGGTTTGGGACATACTTATCCCCCAACATTACTGTTGTTAGAGATTTGTTAGGAGACTTTCAGTCTTTTTTCAAATATAATTTTATTGGGAAAACTAACATATGTAACAGATTAAAAGGACTGTTTAAATTTATTTTGGAAGTTCAAATGAACAATATTTAAAAATCAGTCAATAAGAACCATAAAACTGTTATGAATCTGAGTTTATGAGTGATCTTTGCCACTTAGAGCAGCCTCAGCTCCAATTCATGTTAGATTATTTTTTTAATCCGGTGAATACATTTTGCTTGCAAATGGTAAAACATGGCTTACCTTGAGATTTAAGGATACGCATCAATTAAACAGCGATAAAGGAGAAAATTTATTCTGGGATGTGCTCAAAACCAAGCTGCAACCCTGGTTAATGCATTGGAGGGTCTCCACTGTGTCCTGGTTTGGAAGGCACATGGTTATGATAAAAGAAAACAACGTACGGTAAAAGATTAGTCTGAGTTAAATATTGGCAGACTCTCTGAGCACCCAGAAGAGCCCCAGGCTAGAGCAAAGCTTGGGGTATCCTGCCCCTGTCCACGGCTCTCTGGACAACAGAGTGTGTTGTGACGTTGGGCTGACCAATGTCCAGTCCAAAATTGTTGGTCATCTTGGCACTAAGAGGCTCTTGTTGGAGACTGAGCCCAAGGCTTGGTGTGAAAGCATCAGCACTGGCCCCACGTGTGGACCCGCATCCTTCCCCGGAGCCTGTAGGTGCTCCGTCATTGTTTGTTTTTCCCTTCAGAACAGTAATGGCTACCATTTATTGAGCAACTACTAATGCCAGGCCCTGTGTGGTAGCTTTACATCAATGGAAGCTTACTGTGATGGAGAAATTAAGTGTCCCTACACTGCTCCCAGGCAGAGGAGTGAATGTGGCTGGAAGGAACACTCCGGATAGCCCGTTGGGGTGAGGTGAGGGGCAAGCCTGAGTGACCAGAGCTAATGGGCTTTCTGGGAGGGTAGGTCTGGCTAAGCCCAAGGCCTTGGTTTTGACGAGTGGGCTGGTCCAGGGCATGGCGGGACGCTGTCCCATGGCCTCCCTTCTTTGCCTAGCTGGGACGGCAGTCAGGGCATAGTTGTTGAGGAATGAATGAATGGTGTAAAACATTAGCCTGCCAGAGTGCCTGTGCACGCAGTCCAGCCCTGATGGGGCATAAACAGAGCAGTAGTTTGAAGATTGATGTCAGAGGCCACCCTTTATGACTGTGAGCCTGGCGTGCAAACTTTCTGAAGTTCAGTTTCCTCATGTAAAGAAATGGGGCAAACAAAGATAACAGTGATAATAGTCAACAGTTATAAAGGATACGTCCCCTATACCATCTGCCAGGCATGGTTCGAGAAGTGTCCTATTAACTCATTTAATCCCCACATTAACCCTCCCTAGGAGACAGGTGACTTTACCACCCCAGTTTACTGGTGAGGAAACAGAGGTGCACAGGGGTTAGGACCCTTGCTCAGGCTCCCACCTGGGCACTCTGGTATCCGAGTTCATGCTCTTAATTTTTATGTTCCCCTGCTCTGGGCAAAAGGTACCTTTGAGATGTCTTCCAGGCTCTTCTCCCCTTCTCTGAGGATTGGCCCCAACCCCCCCCCCCCCCATGTCCTTGCAGCCACATTTATGTGATGTGATCTGTTCCCTGACTATAAATTGGACATTAGACACAAGCTGGGCCTTCAGGTTCTAAGAATATGGAGCTGGGATGCTGAGAGATGGGTTGCTGTCCACTGTTTGCTTAAATGTGTGGAGTCTGGCGGTGGGGATGTCCCTGTTTGCCCACGTGGTAACCAAGGCAGAGAAAGGAGGGAGTGGGTATCTGTTTCTTACAAGAAAAGGGGCTCCAATGTGAAGACCACATTAAAAAATGTCTGAGGAAAATGTTTTATATACTCTTCTCTTGGGACAAAGTGTCATTTATAATGCTTTAAAAGTTAATAGGTATTAAGCCTTGGCATCCTTCATAATTTAAGGTTGCCCAAGATTAATCCTCTGCACTCTGTTAACTTGCTAGAAGTTTCTTTATTTTAAGGAGAAGATATATGCCCCCGAGGCCATTTTGCCACATGGGTGGTGGATGTGGACACCAGTGAGACTCCCCAATATAGCCCATCTCCCCAGCAGACTCTTAGTCACATGGTCTGAGTTCCATTAGTAATGTTCTGGCTGCAACAAAGAAGGAAGTGTAAATAGATTGGTGTGGGCCCTTTGTGGAGGACTGTTAATCTCCCCAGATTACTGCCCTTCGAATCTGGACTGCTTCCAGCGTTTTTTTGTATATTGGCTCCATTTAAAGTGATTAAAGGGGAGATCTGATTGGATAAGGTCATCCAAATTCTGTAAAGGCCACTTCCTCACGAATGAACGCTTGCAATCAATTTTTCAGATAAAATGGTTAAATTGCTATTATTGTTGGATCATTTTTTATTAAGAAAACCTTTTAAAATATTAATTATTGGGCCCTCTGAAACACTTTCATCTTTCCCGACTTTGCTCTTGAGAAGAAAGTGTCTGCTTGTTTCCAACACCAGCCAAAGGGAAATGCAGGTTTCCCTTTTTACACCTGCAACCATTCTCCTTACCTCTAATATTTATGTGAATTTAACTTTAATTTTTCTTCCTTTCATCTTATGAATTAGTTGTATAATGCACAGATAACTCCTTCACCGCTTCTTTCCTGTTTATTTGCCTTAAAAATAGATTCATTAACTAGATTTGGGTGCTCAAGCCATGCGACAACATCCATTTCAAAGGAAGATTTAATGGCATTTCATATTTTTCTACATTAAGGAAGATTAAAGTATATTACAATACCCTTTACTGTCCTATTTTCTTCATTTTAGAAGTGGTCAGTTTAAAATTTTTTTCCCCTCTCTTTCTTTCATCTGCAGTGTTCGATAAATTGTCCAGGCCTTTCAGATGACAGACCCAGCAAATTGAGTTCTATATTACAACTCAGACACATTGTTTAGCCCATCAGCAGTCAGATGAAGCACCTTATTCACACAGGACATCAAAAGAACAAATATATGTGCGAAGTGGCTAAAAGAGCACTGAGACTCAGATACTTCATTTTCTTAATTGTCAGTGATTATTTGGCTAGTTTCAGAGTGGTCACTCTGCTGACTCTGAACCTATACTTACTTGCCTGATGGAATAGTGGTGTGAAATCTACATCCTTATCTGCATAGCTCTAGATCTGGATTCATGACCGCAAGTTACACCATTTGCGGACAGGACACGTGCATCAGCTTTTAATAGCCCAAGGGGCAGTCATACTAACATTTTAATAGTGGGCAGTAATATGAAATGCAAGATCCAGACTTATGCCTTTT
The DNA here is from genome assembly GCF_949987515.2 of Delphinus delphis. Lineage (NCBI taxonomy): Eukaryota > Metazoa > Chordata > Mammalia > Artiodactyla > Delphinidae > Delphinus > Delphinus delphis. The sequence goes on along the minus strand of NC_082698.1, from coordinate 8,710,004 downwards.
TATTTCAGCCACCTCGTGATGGAGACTTTAAGGCATTCGCAGGCATGAACAAGGGCGATATTAAGATTTAAGCTTTTTTATTTTTATTTTTTGTAAGGTAGAGGAGGTCATACCTGTCAGGTACCCCTTGGGCTGAAGTTTTATACAGGTATGCCACCCATCAGCTTGAATCATCGCAGGGAGCCTTCCCACATCTCAGTAAATGCAGCATAACCTTGTAGGACACTAAGTCTAAACAAGGTTTGGGGATGCTGGTAAGATGTGGGAGGAAAGAGCAGAAGACAGATTTTACGGCAGTACGATCATGGGGTGTAGGTTTTAGGCAATAAGCGGGTAGCCTAGTTTTCTCAGAAGAAAAAAGAAAATAATGGAAAAGTGTAACATTCATTCGGTGGCCTCACAGGCATAAAAAACCCAATTCCAACTGTTATAGGTCCCTGCAGGAGTCTACAAAAGAACTAAGCTTTTTAAGTAAGAAAACTAGATTCTGGCCCACAGGGCCCTGTCACTGCTGCTTAATGGATGAAACTCTTTGGATATAAATATGCTGTTTACTCCTCAGCTTCAGCTTTCATAAAATATAACCTTTCTATGATTTACGACCCACAGAAAAACTGGAGGATGGATTTTTAGCTCTGAATTGGTTGGATGTCAACAAGAAAAATATAGATAACATATCGAAGTAGCGGGGTGTTAATGCCACACAAAATGATGAAATTATTTTTGTTTAGGAAAGTTAAGTTTGTTCTTAAAGTTGTTGGTGGATGGCAGCTGTGAAAGGTGGGGCTGAGGAAAACCTATGAAATGTCTCTCATTTTTAAGTCCTTGTCCAGTGGCTTATAAGTTTGGGTATAATGACTTCAGTTCATAATCAGTAATGTCTTGTTGAAAAGTTTGGGCTGGATCTCCCTGGTGGCACAGTGGTTGAGAGTCCGCCTGCCGATGCAGGGGACACGGGTTCGTGCCCCGGTCCGGGAGGATCCCACATGATGCGGAGCGTCTGGGCCCATGAGCCATGGCCGCTGAGCCTGCGCGCCCGGAGCCTGTGCTCCGCAACGGGAGAGGCCACAGCGGTGAGAGGCCCGCGTACTGCAAAAAAAAAAAAAAAAAGTTTGGGCTAACCACAGATTTTTCACAAATGGGAATGGCCGTTCTTTGCCTAAATCACTCGGGTTTTTCAAGTGCTAGGTTTCCGTTATGTCTTCCAACTTCAAATATAGAGGCTGTGCCTGACCTTGCAGACAGGAGATGACAGAACAGCCTTTTTTCACAAAGGTGATTGGAAAAAACGAAAAGTGAAAAACAATAAGCGAACAAACTAAGCCCCCAAATAAGCAAAAGCAAGCAAACAAACAAAAGCAAACCCCTCAAATTAACAGCACCCACAAGCTCTCCCCGCTATGCGCTCACAAGAGCCAGCACTGTCCTTGGATGTTGGGTTGGAGAAAGATTGCATGCCAGTTTGTCATTCAGAGATCTGTATGCATTTTATAGCTTTCTGGTCTGGTTTGATGCTTGAAAGAGGTTGGTTCCAGATGAATTGGCAAAGAAGTTTGCATATACTATCACCAGCCAAAGGGATGAAGTTGTCAAAATTGAAAACGTTTATTTCTCTCTTGATTCTCTGAGCACTGAAGGAAGGGAATTCACACTGTTTTTCAAACCTGCCCTCAGCAAATTAAAACCTCATGCACTAGAGGCTGGAAGACCAGATCTTTAGTCTTCCCACAACCTAGAAAGACCAAAGGTGTGAGGCCAAGCTAGGGGACTGTCCCACGGTGACCAGAATGGAAGGGGTCCTTCTTACCCACTGGTCTCTTGGTTTTCGATGGCAGCGTCCATCGAGAGGAGCCCCAAACATATCCACTTCCCTGAGTGGCCAGCCAGGCACAACCTCTGTCTCTGGGAGAGATGTGTGGTCTCAGAAGGTAGAGCCATGATCTGTATTGGGTGTTGGGGAGTTACTAAGACAAATTTCCTCGTATACTCAGTCTGTAGAGATTGCTACTATAAGCCAGATGCAGTGCCAGGTATTTGGACCTACAATGCTGCTTTCACTCCTCATGGAGCTCACTTCCTGGAAGCAGTGACCTACAAGCCAACAGGCAATTACAGTCTAAGGTGATCAGTCCTTAGATCCTTAGAGGAGCACCTGGGAAGGACCCTAAATGCACTTTGATAGGGATGGGGGTGGGTGTCAAGGAAGGCTTCCTGGTCAGAGAAGCAATGGATGTTTTGGGTAGCAGGGGAACCATCATGTGGAAACACTGGAGGTCAGAGACATTATGGAACAATAAAGGAACAGAAGAAATTTAGGATGGCCACAGGACACAGCACACTTAGATTAGGTGGCAGGTCGTAGTTCAGAATGGTGTTTCCCGATATTTCATGGGTGTGTGTTTGGGAGAGCTCTTGAAAATTACGGATTGCTGGGTTCCACCCACAGCATGAGCTGCCCCCCACACCCCCTCACAGCCCAGCAGACATGGCCCCAAGCCTCAGGCCAGAGAGCATTCAGAAGGCTCATCAGAGCACATGCCCCAAAGGCAGAACCTGGCAAGAATCCCCACTCAGTAGGTGAGGCAGACCTGAGACTGGCCCCGATGACATCCAGGGAGCATGGCAAACCTTGAGGGGCAGGGTTCCTGGTAGCCCTGTAACACCTCATGAGCTTCTCCCTCAACACTAGGGGCCAGACTGAGCCCACAAGCAGCTTCCAGAGCAAACTAAGAGGTTCACTCTGCCCCCAGTATAAACAACTTCCATTTATTCAGCACACATTGGGACCTTCCCCAACCCTATGGTGTGGGAAGGCCTTGCTTCACCAGCTGGGGGTCCAAAACAAGGTCTCATTACTTTTCCTATTTTCCCCACGGCTCCTATATCAAGAATGCCCTTTCTGGCTTTCCAAGGACCTTCATCCCAGGAGCACAGGGTCCATTGTTGAGCCAAGGAGCCAGTCCTGTGACTGCCCCCTTCTCAGGTCTTATACCCATAGCTGCACGTGGTATCAGAAACACTGTCGTCATCATCGTCATCACCATCACCATCCTTACATGCACCGCTGCACGTGATCTCCCGAGCAGTCCCGGGGAGTATGTGGTGTGGGATTATTGTCTCCATTTTACAGAGGCACAAACTGAACTTCAGAGGTTATGGCTTGTCCAAGATCACACAAAAAGGGTGATCCCTTGCTCACGATGAAGCGTAGAGCTGTCAGGAACAAAAGCTGGAAGGACTGTTTTGGGGACGGGGGCAGTGAGCAGGGGCTGGGACTCGGGTGTGGCTGGCTTGCTCTGCTGTGCAGATCTGCCTTGTGGAGAAGAGCGTGTTAACTGTCAGAGCTGCTCCCGACGAGCTGGCTGCCTTTGGTTTGTCTGGTTTATCTGGGTCAAGGCCCCATCAGAGGGGGTGGACACAGGCAGCCAAGTTGCGGGGAGAGAGGTCTCTTTGTCACCTCCAGGGCTCAGTCTAGGAATTCTGGAAGGTCAAGCAAGACTGAGGCTGGGGATGTGGCTGAGGCTGGGCTGAGGGCTCCTCAAGAGGGACCTCTTCCCTAGCATCCCAGCAACAATGCCCTTGAATTATCTCTGCCCAAGTCCTGGGGCAAAAAGCCTTCCAGACATTCTCAGAGCAGGGAGAGCCCAGTGTGGTCCTCCAGGGAAGTTCACACGCCTGTCCTGGGGGCGCCTGTGAATGGGTGGAGGATGAATCTCCTTCACTGCCGGGGTCTTGGGACCTTGGGGTGCTGGGAGCCAAGAAGGGCATTCCTTGTGCATGACAAGGGAATGAGAACCCCTTCCTGCTCTTGGGGGGAGGGTAGGAGGTGGGAGGGGTGCTGGGCATTTCACTCCCAGGTGAGAGGTCACGTAATGCAAACATCAGAGGAGCCTGTGAGGCACCAGCCCCCAAAACACTGCGCGCAGGGGCTGGAAGACCAAATAGGGACAGAGGGACAGGTGCCCTGAGTCAGAGGAGCAGGAGACCCCTTTCAACTGGGGTGGGCAGGGGACAACTCAGCCGGAAGTCGTGGTGGGGGAAGATGGGGGGCTGGGGTAATGGAAGAGACAGCGATGCAAATAACCGATGATGGCCAACATCCAGCGACAGGGCAGTAGAGTCAGCGGGAGATTTGATGTCTCTACATCTCACTCTCTTCCTCTAAAAATGGGGCTCCTAACATGTCCCGTCACACAGAGGTCACCATCGGCGTGGGGGCGGTTTTCTTCCCCGGCTGAACGAGGCTGGTGGTGTTTTACTCTTTGCCAGCCTTTCTGAATGAGGGCCCAAGGGTGCTCGATAAATATTTGTTAAACTCCTGAATAAGGGAGCAGGGGCTCGGGCAGCCTGTAGGATAGATGTGGTTATAAGGGATCAGGAAGCCCTGCAGGCCCGTGTAGACTTGAAGTGACAACTGGGCTCAGTGAGCATCGGTCAAAGGGGAAAGAGGTGAGAGGGGCAGGAAGGATCGGCAGCTGGGAGTCCGGCCGCTGAGTTCTGTTCCCATCCTACCAGGGGTGACGTTGGTTCCCAAGCCAGTTTCCTTAACTAGAAAAAGAGGAGTTTGGCCAGATAGCCTTCAAAAGGCTCTTCCAATTCTGATGCTCTGAGAGTGTGTTTTGTATTGAACTACTATTGACTGACAGCCTGCTCCCTGCCAGCCCCTCTCACCCAGGCCACCATGCTGTGAGATAGATGTGCCCATTCGACAGATGAGACCAGGGCGCAGATCTGGTTGTCTTCCAATCCAGTGCTGGGTCTTGCTCTGTCATGGCAGGTGGTCATAAAACTCTGTCAAATTACAGATGGGAGCCTCAGGACGGACCATAAGACATGGTCCCACTGCTAATGGGGTACCAGTTTCCTGTTACCCATTTTCCTTGTGCCGAGAAATCCGTGCCATCATCCGTATGAGATGCAGAGTGGAGAGCAACGCTGGGGACCTGTGAAGTGTCGGTCTTCTTGGGTCAGAGGAACATTGGGCCAGGCTATCATTTCTTTCTCCTGTTCACTCCGGGGTGTGGTTGGAGGAATAAGACGAAGCTGGAAGTCAGATAACTTGTCTCAAAATAAAAGTCTTCTTTCTCTTTTCCTCTTGGAGTTCTTTCATCTTGGAACACAGGGAGTTTTTTGAAGGTGGGAGCTCAGACTCCCATCTCATATGACTCCTTTGGTTGAACTTTGGGAAAATCCATCCTCATTGCTTTCTGACCTTCAGCTGTCCTCAGAATCCCAGGCCCAATTTCCAGGCTAACCCTGACATATCTAGCAATACCCAAAAGGAACAATTGGTAGGAAAAAAAAAACCTTGGTGCTTTAATTAAAAATCCATGTTTGGCGTGTGTTCAGAGGCATATTTTTGCATCTGAAAATGTTTCTTTTCTCTTTGTAGTTGAGCTTTGCTTATAAATAGAGAGCTGGCTTGGAGTCACATTAATTTAATTTTATCTGTGATCCAGATCAGCCTAGAATGCTCTTAATTTGGATCTGACTGCCAGCCGAAAACAACATTCGCTAATATCCACTTTTTAGCTAGGTAATCGTGTAATAATTAGGATGCATGTTGTACATAATCTTGATTTAAATAATCCTCGCTTACTTTTTTGTCTACATAGATAAAAAAGCTATTTTGTCAGTATTTTGGAAGTAGGAAATCATCTTGATTATTTTAATCAAAATCAGCATTTGTGAATTGTGGCATTCTTTTAGGAACAATTAATGTACAAGGCAGAGATTGGTCTCTCCGCCCTGCGTTGTAGATCTGTCACGAATGCATGAAGATAAAGCAGAAGTGAACGTCTCAGGGCCCCAAACACGAAGGCCTTGGCCTCATCTCTAGATCTTGGTGGCCTGAGGGTTAGCTTTGGAGGAAGATCTACGTGATCTCAAATCCCAGTCCTGTCACACTCAGGAGTTGGAGCCTCGGACAATACTTGAATGACTGCATCTCAGCTTCCTCATTTGTAAACAGGGAGACTGATACCTACGTGGGGATTAGTTACAGCCTACTGAACTAACCCGCAGCGTCATTTCTTTATGCTTTTCTCACCAAGAGGCAGCATCTCAGAGTGATCTAGAGCAGAGATCGGCAAGCTTTTCCTGTGAAGAGATGGGCAGTAAATGTTTAGGCTCTGCGGGCCATGAGTTCTCTGTTGTAGCCACTCATCTCTGCCCTTGTAGCTCAAAAGCAGCGTGGATGATACATAGATGAATGGGCAAGGGTTTGGTCCACAGGCTGTGGTTTGCTAAGCTCTGATCTGGAGCAAAAGGCTTTGGAATCAGACAAACATAATTTGGAATCTGTCTGATACTCAACTATCGATGGTGACCTTGGAAAAAGTATGTAACTTCTCACTTTTCTGTATCTACCACGAGGCTGGACTGAGGATTAGATGAAGAGATGGAGGGAAGCCCTTAGCACAGAGCTGGGCACAGCTCAGTAGCTGTCGCTCATTTTCTCACCTGTGATTGCCTGTGTCCCTTTTCATGAACTTATCCATTTCTTTCATTTGCTCCGGTTAATAGAATGTGAAGTAGTGGAAGTTGCAGGACCAGTGGCCTGGGCTCCAGGAACTTTTGGGGTGGACCGGGAGCTCTGGAACTGGAGAAGCTGGAGCTGGACATGTGGAATTCTGGGGCTGCTCCCAGGACTGACGCCCAGCTTGGCGGAGTCTATGGTCACTTGTAACAAGTGTCATTTTCAATCTATTGAGTGCCATGATTTTCACATTTTTTTTGTGCTTTTTGTTGATTATTTTAAAACAACCCCAAGTCTAGTGCTGAAGTGCTGTGTAGTATTCCTTAAGTGCAGGAAGGCTGTGATGTGCCTTACAGTGAAAATATGTGTGTAGATGTTTCATTCAGGCACGAGTTATAATGCTGTTGGCCATAAATTCAGTGTTAATGAATAAACCATATATAGTAAATAATATGCCTTTAAACAGAAACACACATAAAAGAAGGTTGTGTATTTACTGATGTTTGAAAATGTGCCCAGAGGCTTGCAGAAACCTAACTCTGTATTCCCCATTGGGGCAGTGATTCAGTATATGCTAATTCAGTATTCACGGTGACCTCACGGAACATTACCACAAATGAGTATCTAGTGTATTTAGTCATCATATACCTTAGCAAGAATGGTCCTGGTTGCATATTAAAAGTATGATGGTGTTTTGAGCATTGAATGAGAGGTGCAGAGGGTAGAGGGCAAGTGGCTATAAAGACATGGCCTCCAAGAAGCGGGAGTGAGACAGGGAGACTAGAGGGGCTGCTCTATACGTGGGAGGTGCTCTTTGATTGAACTGAGAGACAAACCTGAAATTTAAGTTTCTTATGTCACTTTGGAAACTCTTTCACCTTGAGTATGTAATTAAATTCCTGTCAAGAATCACCCTGAAGCACATTACATAGAGTTGCCCATGTGAGAAGCAGTTTGGTTTCAAAACAACAGCTTGGAGCATCTACCTCTGTGGCTTCCAATTTGGGACTCACATTTGAATGTTGTATTTTTAAAACCTATCTGGTTAGGGTTGCCAGATAAAATATAGAATGCCCGGTTACATTTGAATTTCTGCTCAACAGCAAATCCTGATTTTTAGTATAAGGATGTTCCATGTACTGCTTGCTGCATCTGGAAACTTGCTGCATATGGTGACTTCATATGTTTGACCTCTCTGCTTGGGCTGGTGTCCCTCTGGCATCTCGTAGAACTCCTGCTTCAGTGGATAGAGGGATTTGGGGTTTCCCCAGCACTGCCCCCTGAGTACATTTCAATGTTACACATAAGACACCTATTAAGTCAGACCATTGCAAACATACTAAAAGTCCAGCCTGCCAATTGTGGGTGATGTACAAACATTCAGAAAGAGACCTTATTTCATTCTCATTCCCAAGGTGCTTTTTTTTTTTTTTCTGGCAGCACAGTGGGGAATGAGGCGCAGTTGACTGTGGATCTGGAAACCTGTGGTCCATCTCAGCCGTGTCCCTGACATGCTATGTGACCTTAGATAGGTCACTTCATCCTTCTGGGCCCTGGTTCTTTGGATCTGAAAGCCAAGGCATTGAATGAGGTGGTCCCCAAGGCCCCTTCCAGCTCTAAAACTGAATGAAACATTGAAAAGTAGGCAGATATCATGGTCTTAATTTAAAAACCTAGAGGTTTTCCATCTGGAGGGGGAACTTACTTGGGCGTGATTAAGGAAAAAATAGATGCATTATATTTGTTTCCTAAATGCTTCAAAACATGATTAACTATAAGGAAGAAAATCTGCAAACCCTTCAGGAAACATTATATTTTATAGTGTATTCTCTTTTCCATTGAGGGAAAATTTACAATCTGTTTAGGGTAGAGGAGTGTCTGAATCATTACCATGACTCTACACCAAAGGCAAGAATATTCTCCTGCTGAAGAATGCCTGGCAACAGATGCTGCTGCCTACGGGCAGCCATGCAAATGGATCCTGGTGTAGCAGGCTGTAAAGGCAGCCAAGGCTGAGGCCGAGGGACACACACCTGGAGTAATTAGCACGGAGGTGGTGACAGCAAAGGCTTCCTTGTGCCTAGTGCTTACTTTGTACTGTTCTAGGCACTTCACACGTAAGACCTTCAGTTCCCACGACAGCAAGCATCGCACAGCAATCCAGAGCCTCTTCAGGAAGGGGAGTTGGCTTGGGAGAGCAGGGAAGGGTAGAACGATTCATCTTCTAAGGCTGCAGACGAGAGACAAAATGATCATTATTCTCATTTTATTTTAGTTTAGTTTAAAAAAAATATTTATTTATTTAGTTGGCTGCACCGGGTCTTAGTTGCAGCGTGCAGGATCATTGTTGCGGCATGTGGAATCTAGTTCCCTGACCAGGGATCGAACCCGGGCCCCCTGCATTGGGACTGCAGATCACCAGGGAAGTCCCCATTATTCTGATTTTAGAGATGAGGAAACTGAGGCTCAGAGTTATCCTGCTAGGACCTGCTACGTCTCCTGAACACCAACGCCAAAGCTAGTGCTAGGACCCAAGATTCTGGCTCCAAAGTGCCCCCGACTGTATCTTCAGCCTGGTCACAAATAGGGGAAAATTCAAATGGTCTTTCTGATGTTGATCCTTTTATTTCCAGGACCATTAGAAAGGAAGAGCTGTGAAGTCAAAAGTGTTGGCTTGATGACCAGCTCCAGGAGGTGAAAGCTTATTTGTGATTCACACGTAGATTGAATTTCTTGAATTAGACCTGGCGAACACTTTCATGGAGTGGACTCTCTGATTTAAGGTAGAAAGCTGTAATTAAACCTAACAATCCTTGTGAACCACGACAGACATACAGTGTGCTAGTAAGTCTCTCCTGGGGTGCATACCTTGGGTCTTTAACTATAACGGGTACCACATTTGCATTTATTTGCATACAGACTTGAAGTTTTGAAACAGTGCATCACTTCAGGGTTGGATCGCCTCATTCCTGAGGACTCTGGTGGTGCAAATAAAGCCACCTCTTCCATTTTGAGGAGGTAATAAAACCAAGACTAGACATCTGTATAAAGCAGCGTAGTGTCCAAAGATGTTCCCCTCACTCTGTACAATTGTACACTCACCAGGAGAATTGACCTAAGGGTCCTTTATAAACATTTGTAATACTAAATAAGAACTAAAGATACTAAAAAAAAATGGTTCTTTATTAAAAAAAACAAAACAAAACTAGAGAGTGTGGGACCAGGACCTTCTAAGTTCAGATCTTGCCTCGGAACCCTAGCCTCTCTTGAGGTAGAAAGCACCGTCGTCTTCCACCTCTAGGCAGGGCCTTTGCACAAGTGGCTCCCCCTGCCTGGGATGCTCTCACCACATCTGCTCTCAGGGCACATGAAGACATTCATGGGATGGGGAAGGGGTGAGCCTGGACTGAGCTGAGGGAGTCTCCTAGCTACATCACATTAGGCAGATTTCTCTCTTTCTCCTCAAGGGGAGCTGACCTGGGTGACCAGGGAAGGCAAGACTGATTTACTTCTAAAGCTGCTAGAGGCCGGGCTCAGGGGATGGATGATGGAGGAGGTGGGACTTCATCCAGAAAAATCCACAAGCCAAGAGGAGATGAGGTGCAGGTGCCCAGCGAGGGGAGGAGAAAGAGGTCTTTGGAAAATTAACCAAGGGGTACTGAATTCACAGACTTTACCCAGGGGGCGTTTTTGTCTGTGCAATTAATTGTGAGAATGTAACTCCTCACTTTGAAATATGAGAATTAGGCTAGATTCCTCTATCAGATATAAACCTCCCATAGAAGACCTGATTGCCATGTAATCTGAAAACCCAAGGTGTAAAATTTGGTTTAATAAAAATGATCCAATGGATTCCGAAGAGATCATGCTGATATTGGGGGCTAGACCTGCTAAGTGCTTCACAGGGAGTATCTCATTTAATTCTCACCACACCACTGAAGACCTAGACACTTACACCCATTTTACAGGTGAGGAAATTAAGGCTCAGAGGCTCAAGTAACTTTCTCAAGGTCACACAGCTAAGTAAGTAGTGAGGCCAGGTTTCAAACTCAAGTCTGTTTGGTTCCTAAACTCAAGCTCTTTATCACTGTAATAAACCACTTTAAAAAAGTTGAGAACAAAGGAGCTTGATTTGACAAAATATGTAGGGCTCTGCATGAGGTGGAATCTGTAAAAATCACTATTATAAAATGCTTTTTTTTAACATCTTTATTGGAGTATAATTGCTTTACAATGGTGTGTTAGTTTCTGCTTTATAACAAAGTGGATCAACTATACATATACATATATCCCCATATGCCCTCCCTCTTTCGTCTCCCTCCCACCCTCCCTATCCCATCCCTCTAGGTGGTCACAAAGCACTGAGCTGATCTCCCTGTGCTGTGTGGCTGCTTCCCACTAGCTATCTATATAAAATGCTTTTAAAAGTTAAGATTTTACATTTGACTTTTAATTTTTTAATTTCAATTAAAAAAAAAACCATTATGTGAAAGGTGGGAAGGTTTCATGCATGGGAGCACGTTCTCCAAATTCTTGTCTAGAGGCAGAGTAGACCTGGAGAAGATATCTCATCTCATCAGGACTCCTCCTTCTATGGGGTAGTTAAACTGCAGGGGGCTTCAGGACCTTGGAAGTCATCTTGTCCTGTGGGTCCCAACATTTCCAGCTCAGGGATGCCCTTTGAACATCAGTTTTTCCTGGGATGATAGCTATCCTTTCATTTGGCCTCTAGACAAGGCTCCATGAATGCAGGGGTTCTCGAGCCCTACCAGCAGTAATTCTGCAGTTACCCCAACCCACTGGGAACCTCAGAAGTCCAGTCCTTCTGGGAGTCCAGAGGTGGGACTGACTCAGGGGCACAGGGTGCCATCCCTAAAGCCCCTCAAGAAAGTATGGGCAGGGGCTTCCCTGGTGGCGCAGTGGTTGAGAGCCCGCCTGCCGATGCGGGGGACGCGGGTTCGTGCACCGGTCCGGGAAGATCCCACATGCCGCGGAGTGGCTGGGCCCGTGAGCCATGGCCGCTGAGCCTGCGCGTCCGGAGCCTGTGCTCCGCGACGGGAGAGGCCACAACAGTGAGAAAAAAAAGTATGGGCAGAGCTGGCTCTTGGGCCCAAGCTCTTGACCCCTGGGTTTGTGGGCTTTTTGCAAGGTCACACAGACACTAACTAGCACGTGAGACAACCAGGAAGGAGCTTGCACGCCTGAGGTCCTACACAGCTGGGAGCTCCAAGACAACACAGTGTTACTTGTTTGCTTGGGAAGTTGGAAGTGTCAAGAGCATTCTCCTATTGTTGACTCTTGAAAGCCTTGGGAGTGGTCATCAGAGGCTTCTAGGCTTTCCTTGCCCAGGGTTAATCTTCCATATTTTAGATGAGAGTGGAATGATGAGACACAGGAACATGCAGGAGGAAGGAAAGGGGATGGTGAAGGGTCTGGGAGCCCAGAAACACGTAAAACCGGAGAGCGTTCTGTGTGGGGAAGGCTTGGGGTGGTTGGGCACAGTCGTTCTCTTCAAGTACGCAAAGGGATACTGTTAATACTTAATGACCATTAAAAGGGCTGAACTGGGACCCCTTGTAGATCAGGTGAGCCTTGAGCTCCCTCCCACGTCTGAGGCTCTTTGACTTGCTGTGCCCAATTTCCCCTTCTTCCCTTTAATTACTCTGATCTCCTTCTTCAGACTGTCTCCCTCCCACCCCATAGAGACCAGAATGGATCCTCATACTCTAATGTATAATTTAAAATAATAAAATAACCAGAGATACTATAATAACTGGCACAGAAGCTGCAAGACAGGACAATTCAACTCCTTCATTTTCCTAATAATGAATAAAATCACACCAGCAATTTCCCCTTGAATACATTTGTCAATCGAAGACCCAACACTTAGAGAGCTCCCCCCTAGAGCATCCTCGAGGTACTATCTGTAAGCGAGAGGAAGCACACTTCTCAGTATCGTTATAACTGGAGCAAATAGGCTGAGAGCTTGTTTAATTTTTTAAAAGAGGGTTCTCCAGCTTTTGGTTGGTCTAATGAACACTGGTCTGGGTCTACTTTGGCAGAATCCTTTGCACAATGACACTGCCCCCTGTCTATAATTTATGCTAATTGCCACTTGAACAAAAGCCACCTTGTATAGCTTCTCAGCTGCTCTGTAGTCTCAGAGTAGAACTGGCCAGCATGTCTAAAGCATTCTCATCATGAAAACTTCTCCAGGACTGGCTGTACTTACCTACACTGCAGAAGCTGACAGCATATTTTCAAACTGGGTCTGAGTGTGTTCCAGAAAAAGAAGAATTTAAGCAGAGACCATGAGTTGGCAACTCAAATACTTGTACACCGACGCCATCACCTTTTAACATTTCGACAGAGTAAGAATAATTGGGACTTAATAAGTGAAGGATGTGAGAATTTCTGTTTTGAAATGACCTTATTTGCTTTAGGAATTGAAGGGATTACATTGGGGTTTGGAGTGTCCAGGGAGAGTCCAGATGAAATGAAGTTAGAGAGATGAGGCATGAATCTCTTTTATACCCTTGGGTTCTCAGCGATTTCATGAACGTTCTCTGACTGTCCAGGGCTCCCTAAGTGGGCTCAGACAACTATCCACGCACAAAGAACCTTCTGTGCTTGGGGTCTTGAAAGCATGATGGCTTGGAATTGTAGGGTTGGAAAGGGACCTTAGAGGTCATTTCAGTTCAATCACTCAACTTAACTTCAGTATCCTCAGACTAAATTAGAGGTTGGTCACCTTTGAAGATCGATAAAAACTGTGAAAACTATTCCCAGTTTTAGGTATTTCACAGACATGCAGAAATCTAGACACAAACTGCTTCAATTCCCCCCACCCCCTCAAGGAGCACACTTTAAGAAGATCTAGCCTAGTTACTTGTGGCTGATACAAGTACAGGGTCCTCATGGTGACGTAGCTGAGTCGGGGCGCTGCTGTAGACTTTGTATTTAACAAAGCAATAACCATAACAAAACTTAGAGATTTTGAGATAGAACTGCCAATTTTAATTTTGTTGGGTAAAGATGTAAAAACAAGATCATCTACTATCACCAACGTTCCATAAAAGACATTTTAATACCAGAAGAAAAGCAGTAAGGGCATAATCTGGGCGTAAAGGAGAATCCTGTAATTGAACAAATCTGATTTTATGAAAAACAGATGATATTGTTCTATTTTTTAAAATTCACCAAAACTTTATCAAACATTAGTCCTGGTGTTTGGCAACCCCAACTGTAAGGATTTGGGCCTTTTTTCTTTCTTTGGCAAACAGTGTGGAAGCTACACAGCAAGACTTTTGTTCAAGGGGCAATGACAGGCAAGATGGAGCAGGGCCGGGGCACCCTGGGAAGGATTTACCCAAAGCAGATTCAAATTCCCTCTACAGCATCTTCCCTTTCCATGGTGACTGGGCTACCTCTTCCTGAACTCAGGCAGTGAAGGGAAACTTACTACATCCAAGACTGAGTTTTGGGCTGGCTGTAATTGTTTAAAAGTCCTTATGGTGAACTGAAACCCACCACCCACCCTTTGTCCCTTGATCTACCCTCTCGGGCCATAGGAAACAAATTTAATTCCTTTCCTTCCTGACAGCCCTTCACAAGCCTGAAACAGCCAGCCTGTCCTTCCTCCTCACCCCCTTGCCCTTCACTGTGGGAACATTTCTAATCCTTTCATAATTTCAAGGCACCATCCTGGTGGTGGTACCCTGGAATTCAGCCCAATTTGTCTTTAAATGTGGTGGGCAGAATTGAACTCTGGACCTTGGAGAGACTCAACTGTCTTAGAGGAAACAGGAATTAATTATTGCCTTCCTTGTTCTGGATGTTATTTTTTGTTTTGTTTTAAAGTAAAACCAGTCTGATATTGAATTAGTATTTTTTTAACTCAAACTAAAATTGTAACTAAGACCCAGTAAAGTTTCTGTTTGTATGCAGCCATTCAGTTGGGTCTCATTTTATAAATGTGCTAATTCCACCTTGTTTTCCCTGCCCTGTTTCTGCCCTTACCACTCTCATTATACAAATTTATCTCTCATAAAGCCACGGTTATCCTCATAAAAAAAAAAAAACAAAGATATTACAAAGAACAGACCAATACTACAGTTCAATAAATTTTGTGAATATAGATGCAAAAATCCTTACCAAATGTTAGTAAATTGAATTCAGCATTATATAAAAATGATAATACACTATAATCAAGTGGGATTTATACCAGGAATGTAAGATTAGTTTAACATTAAAAATCAATCAAATTTAAATCACGATTTACATTGAATAAGGTAGATTATCTCAGTAGATGCAGGAAAAATATTTTATTTATGATTTTATTTATACAGCAGGTTCTTATTAGTTACCTATTGTATACATATTAGTGTAAACATGTCAATCCCAGTCTCCCAATTCATCCCACCACCACCACCACCCCGCTTTCCCCCCTTGGTATCCATACATTTGTTCTCTACATCTGTGTCTCTATTTCTGCCCTGCAAACAAGTTCATTGGTACCATTTTTCTAGATTCCACATATATGCGTTAATATACAATATTTGTTTTTCTCTTTCTGACTTAGACTTCACTCTGTATGACAGTCTTTAGGTCCATCCACCTCTCTACAAATGACTAAATCTCGTTCCTTTTTATGGCTGAGTAATATTCCATTGTATATATGTGCCACATCTTCTTTATCCATTCGTCTGTCAATGGACATTTAGGTTGCTTCCATGACCTGGTTATTGTAAATAGTGCTGCAATGAACATGGGGTGCACGTGTCTTTTTGAATTATGGTTTTCTCTGGGTATATGCCCAGTAGTGGGATTCCTGGGTCATATGGTAATTCTATTTTTAGTTCTTTAAGGAACCTCCATACTGTTCTCCATAGTAGCTGTATCAATCTACATCCCTACCAGTAGTGCAAGAGGGTTCCCTTTTCTCCACACCCTCTCCAGCATTTGTTGTTTGCAGATTTTCTGATGATGCCCATTCTAACTGGTGTGAGGTGATACCTCATTGTAGTTTTGATTTGCATTTCTCTAATAATTAGTGATGTTGAGCAGCTTTTCATGTGCTTCTTGGCCATCTGTATGTCTTCTTTGGAGAAATGTCTATTTAGGTCTTCTGCCCATTTTTGGATTGGGTTGTTTGTTTTTTTAATGTTGAGCTGCATGAGCTGTTTATATATTTTGGAGATTAATCCTTTGTCTGTTGATTCATTTGCAAATATTTTCTCCCATTCTGAGGGTTGCCTTTTCGTCTTGTTTATAGTTTCCTTTGCTGTGCAAAAGCTTTTAAGTTTCATTAGGTCCCATTTGTTTATTTTTGTTT